>NC_090649.1:45583140-45813140 GCF_040937935.1 Hyperolius riggenbachi | reverse complement strand
CTTCCACAATGCTTCACTGCTGAATATGCAAATCCTCCTTTGTTGTTGCTGTAAGCTAACCACACCTCCAGAACCTCTGGAATGTGTCAGTCTGTTAATATTACAGAGCCACACTAATCCAACATGCATACAGACTGTTTCGGATTGGTTGGTCCTCATCAGTGCATGGCATGGATTATTATGACTATTTGGGGTACTACTGAAACACTCAAAGTAAGTGATGATCGTAATTGCTAAAATTTCATGTACATTTTCACAATTACGGCTAATACATAATTACAGTTTGGACATTCAATTGATTTCATATAGTCCATTCGTAATTTCATGTAATTTTTGCGTAATTTTCGCGTAATTTCTTTCTGACTTTTGCGGTTGATAGCAAAGCCCTCACAAGCGCTATTGTCACCAAAACTGCTATATATGTTGAGGAGAAAAGTGGGAACAAGGCAATTTGTTGAAAAGACTTACGTTTTTGAGAAATCGATTTTAACTCAGAAAAATAACAACTTTTTTATTTGCATATTTAAAATATTTTTTTTTCAAAAACTACAACTGAATTTTATTTTTTTCTTGTTACCACTATTCTCCTTGATACATGCAGCAATTTTGCTGACAATAGCATGTATGGAAACTGCGCTATTAACCGCTAAGTTAGCACAAAATGACATCAAAATTATGAGAAATTGCAAAATTACGGTTTCTGATTATGTTTACTAGTGAAATTAATTAAGATTCTTCCCAAAATTTCGCATTATGATTTTGTATTGTAATTGCGAATTACGATTCAAAATTACGATTTTGCAAAATTTCTGCTCACTACCCAGAGTTACAGATTGTCCAACAAGCTCATGGTGAACCAGAACCCCTAAGTGTGTGTAAGGGGCTGAAATAGACTTAAAGCGGATCCGAGAAGAAAAACTAACTATGACAAGTAACTTGTCTATATATCTTATCTAAAGTTTAGATAGTTTACACAGCAAATCTAGCTGCAAACAGCTTCAATAGAATATGATTGATTATTCCTGTGATACAATGACAGCAGCCATGTTGTTTGTAAACATTACACAGAGGCAGGCTTATCTGTATCTTGAGCAAAAAAACCTAATCCCCCCTCCTCATCCCTCCTCCCCTCTGCCTCTGAAATCTCTGGCTAGTAATACCTCCCCCTCCTCCTGCCCAGACTAAGCTCCCATTAGCCCTTGCTACTGCCAAGGCTCTCTGAAAACCTGTGGGCGTGGTTTATTTAGTTTATAGGGAATTAGAGTATTAAAACAAAAACAAACAAGTATTTGGCTTGATGAATGCCCTATAAACAATAGGAAAGGAACACAATTATGCAATAAGTAAAAATTCATCTCGGATCCACTTTACTATAAAAGCCTCCTTACTAAAATAGAAAACATGAAGAAGAAAAAAAAAAAAGAACTTGTATCTATAGTTTTCTCAACAATGTTAAAGCTATTACAGTACATATTCATACAAGCATGCAACTCAAACAATAAGAAACTCAAAAACAGTCAGCATTGCCATGTTGTGCCCACTTTCAGCATTGCAGAGGCTATGGCTACAGAGGCATTCACTGGCAGATGACGGTACTAGCTAACCAGGGTTAATGATTTCTCGAATGTTCTCCATTACGCCTGAAACAGTTACTACACAAAAGTGACAGAGCAATAACTTTTCAACATAAAGATCATACAGAACAGGGAGCTCACAGACCCACTGCAGCCACCTTTGTCTTCTCCATCCCAGATCATAGCCATGGACTGCACACTGCCTGCGTTCACCGTATATGGACTGTTGTTTGTTGTTTTTCTGTATGTTACAAAAATACTGAAATCATGGGCTGCAGGTTCCTCGTGTGAGAATTTTCCCCCGGGGCCCAAGGGTCTACCAGTGATTGGAAATCTGCATATGATCAACCTCAGGAGGCCTAATCAAACTCTCATGAAGGTAATGGTTTACTCCCCCTGCCTGGTGCCCAGCCTAACCCTAAGTTTACCCTATAACCCCAACTCCCCCCTGCCTGGAGCCCAGCCTAAACCTAACCAGCTTACCCTGTAACCCCAACTCCCCCTGCCTGGTGCCCAGCCTAACCCTAACCAGCTTACCCTGTAACCCCAACTCCCCCTGCCTGGTGCCCAGCCTAACCCTAATGGCCCATTCACACTACGGTGATTAGCGGGCGATTCCTGCTAATTGCTGAAGCGCACAATTATAATCCTATGGCAGTGATCTCACTGCCGCGATTGCCGCCGATCGCGGGTGTTGCACGATTCATGTTAATCGCAAACCGTGTTACCTGCAGCATTTTGCCGTGATTCTCCAGCGAATGTGGTACAGTGCTTAAACAAGCGCTGATCGTGATTATCAGGAATCGTTGGTGTGTACAGTGATTTTACTGAGCTAATCATGGTAAATTTACCAGCGCAAAATGGTAGCGCTAAGCACTACCATTTTGCTACTTTGTAGAGTGACTGGGCCCTAACCTGTGATTATCCTGTGACCCTAACTCCCCCTTCCTGGTGCCCAGGCTAACGCTAACCAGTGCTTATCCGGCAAACCCTAATATTCCCCTCTTGGTGTACAACCTAACTATAACTAGTGCTTATTCTGTAACCCTAACTCTGCCCTGTCTGGTGCCCAGCCTAACCATAACTAGTGCTCATCTTGTAACCCTAATTCCCCTTTCTGGTGTCCAGCCTAACCATAACTGGTGCTCATCTTGTAACCCTATTTTCCCTTTCTGGTGTCCAGCCTAACCATAACTAGTGCTCATCTTGTAACCCTAATTCCCCTTTCTGGTGTCCAACCTAACCATAACTAGTGCTCATCCTGTAACCCTAATTCCCCTTTCTGGTGTCCAGCCTAACCATAACTAGTGCTCATCTTGTACCCTAATTCCCCTTTCTGGTGTCCAGCCTAACCATAACTAGTGCTCATCTTGTAACCCTAATTTCCCTATCTGGTGTCCAGCCTAACCATAACTAGTGCTCATCTTGTAACCCTAATTCCCCTATCTGGTGTCCAGCCTAATAACCATAACTAGTGCTCATCTTGTAACCCTAATTCCCCATTCTGGTGTCCAGCCTAACCATAACTAGTGCTCATCCTGTAACCCTAATTCCCCTTTCTGGTGTCCAACCTAACCATAACTAGTGCTCATCCTGTAACCCTAATTCCCCTTTCTGCTGTCCAGCCTAACCATAACTAGTGCTCATCTTGTAACCCTAATTCCCCATTCTGGTGTCCAGCCTAACCATAACTAGTGCTCATCTTGTAACCCTAATTCCCCTTTCTGGTGTCCATCCTAACCATAACTAGTGCTTATCTTGTAACCCTTATTCCCCTTTCTGGTGTCCAGCCTAACCATAACTAGTGCTTATCTTGTAACCCTAATTCCCCTATCTGGTGTCCAGCCTAACCATAACTAGTGCTCATCTTGTACCCTAATTCCCCTTTCTGGTGTCCAGCCTAACCATAACTAGTGCTCATCTTGTACCCTAATTCCCCTATCTGGTGTCCAGCCTAACCATAACTAGTGCTCATCTTGTACCCTAATTCCCCTATCTGGTGTCCAGCCTAACCATAACTAGTGCTCATCCTGTAACTCTAATCCCCCAGCCTAGCCATACACTAAAGGTGGCCATACACTGGCCCGATTTGCGGCCGTTTCGACAGCAGATTAGATCCTGGGATCGAATCTGCTGCCAATCGTTCGCGCTAAACGCACCCACCAATCCGATTTCCTCCCGAAATTGGATCGGTCCGTCGGGAAATTACCCTCGATCGCCCGCGGGTAGGGTGCGCGTCGCTAGCGGCGGCCGATCCGATCAGGTATACATTACCTGATGCTGGCTCCCGGGCGTCTTCTCCGCGCTGCACCGCTCTGTTCCGGCTCCATCCCGGCGCTTCCTGTGTCACTGCAGTGACCAGGAAGTTCAAATAGAGGGCGCTCTATTTGAACTTCCTGGTCACGGAGTGACACAGGAAGTGCCGGGATGGAGCAAGAACAGAGCGGTGCGGTGCAGCGCGGAGAAGACGCCCGGGAGCCAGCGTCAGGTAATGTATACGGGGGGGGGGGGGGGGGGCACAGGCGGCAAGAGCAGCTTCACAGATTGTGATCGGTTTCAGGCTGAAATCGATTCACAATCTGTTTGCAGTAAAGGCAGCCATACGATCCCTCTCTGATCAGATCCGATCAGATAGGGATCTGTCAGCTGGTCAATCTAATGGCAAATCGACCAGTGTATGGCTACCTCTTATAGATTTGCAGCAGATTCGACCATCAGATACATTTCTGTTAGATGCCTGTCAAGTCAAATCTGACAGTAATCTATCTGATATGTGCCACACACTAGGAACAGATTTCCAATAGATTTCAGAATGATCTATTGGAAATTGATCTAAATGCGGTATTGGACTATTAGATCCAATGCAACTCTATGGGCCATCGATCTGCTGCCAGCAGCAGATCGACCTAGATTATCCATCCTATCAGATAGATCAAATCGATCGAAATTGAACAAAATCGGCCGCAAATCAGTCGATAGATTTGATTGAATTGATTTCTGATCGATTGATTCCATAGAATCAATCGATCAATGGCTAAAATCGACCAGTGTATGGGCCCCTTAATTCCCAACCTAACGCTAACCAGTGCTTTTAATGTAACTCTAACTTTTCCTGCCTGGTTTCCAACCTAACCCTAACTAGTCTACGCTGTATCACTAACCATTGTCTGTTCTGCATCACTTTTTTTCTGAAGCAGCCTGAGGCCTGGAACCCATTACAAATCCCAAATAGCTAGCGCAATCGCTAACGTTTTTAATTAGCATTCTGTAAGCAATTTCATGAGTGTTTTCTGGCGATTTTTGTAGCGATTTTAAACAGTGTAAGCTTTTAACCAGCGATTGTGATAGTGATTTGCGATTTTAATTCTGATTGGTCCTTTTTAATTTATTTACATTTTTTTTTACAGTTTGCAGTAATTTAAAATTGCACACAAATCGCTATGTGTAGTAATTCATGAGTGATTTGCCAGCACGTCAATACTTTACATTGAAGCACAAACGCTCTCAAAATGCTGCAAGTCCTGCGATTGCGATTTTGTTAATCGCAATCACTACTGTGGAATTTGTTACATTTATTTACATTGGCAGAGCGTTTAGGGAAATCGGTAGCGATTTAAAGCGCTCCCTAAACGCTCAAAAAATGCAGTAGTGGGTTCCAGGCCTGAACAGTAGAGATGGTCATTGAAATGCTAATATTACTAGTCCACATGCAAATGTAATGCTAATCATAGGCAGCCTGGAACGGGGGCAATCAAATGCAATTCCTGCCAATTTAGAATTGCTATATTCCGAAATGGATACAATTTACACTTGCACTTGCTTCTTACTGTTTCATTGACCATCTGTACTGAAGAGTGGGTGTGTCTATTAATGAAATTTCCCAGAGTACACTGGGAGCGCCAATATTGTGTAGTATTTGCAACAATGGTTGAATAGAGCTTGTAGAATTCTACTCCCAAAACTGGGTTGCTGAAAGGCAACCACACAGTGAATAGCAATCTCAATGTAGATCTGTTGAAGAATCTCCTTATCTCCTTACAATTTTTGTTGATCGCCTCTCAAAAAAAAAAAAAAAAAGAAGCAAACCACTGGACTGAAGTCATAGTGAGAAAAACCTGTTTAGGGGGATGCACAAGGATGGGTGGGAGAAGGCACCCCAATTGTAATATTGATTCTTAAAATAAACAAAAAAATAACCCAAAACACTATCTTATTGGACACTTTATGAAGATAACTCGTTTTGGGGGTCTTGCCCGTTTCTTCAGGTCAGAATGTCTTTATGTAGATCACCAGGAACTAAGACTGAGTATCAAATTTGAATAACCACTCCTAGTTCCTGTTAAACTACATAAATACACTATGACTTGAAAAAGAAATGTGCCATCTTTTTAACCACTCGAGGACCACAGGTTCATACCCCTCTAGTTACCAAGCAATTCTTTACAATTCAGCACTTCATCACTTTAACAGTTTACTACTCAGCCATACAACTTGCTATTCAAATGAATTTTACCTCCTTTTCTTGCCACTAATAAAGGATTTTTTGGTGCTCTCCGATTTCTGCTGTGATTTTTTTATTATTATTATTTTAGTAATTTTTAAGGATTTTTAAAAAATAAAAATTCCTCTTTTTTCATTTAATTCCCCCTTCCTCCTCCCCCCCCCCCCCCCGAATTGGCCCTGACTGCGATCCATACATTGGATTACATTGTGAGCCAACCAGAGGGATAGCTAAGTGACAGGGCTGTTCCCTGTACAAATGTTTTTTTTTATTATTATTTTCTAACAGCCTCCCAGCTCCAATCACTGCTGGCAGGCTGTTAACAGATCCCCACTGTGTCACTCGGCAGGGAACACACGCATGCATTCTCTGCTAATCCACACCTCCAGGACGTGATGCCAATCAGTGTTAGGCGGTCCTGGCGCCGCCACCCTCCCGGCGTTAGGCGGTTGGGAGGAGGTTTAAGTGTCCAATAAAATTGTGCTTTCTAAAACCCTACCCCTCACTCAAGATAAGATTGATTATATCAATAATCTTTATTATTATTGTTTCTTTTGAGGTGCCTTCTCCCACCCATCCCATTTGTACTGAAGGGACTGCTTTAGTATTGTATTTTTCCCCAAACTCAATCTGAAGTGAACATGGAAAAATTCTGTTTCAGTCTTCTTTATTCAAAAGAAATGACTGTGTTACCACATGACTAGTTTCCTACGAATGCAAGCTTATTTCTAGTGGTTCCAAAAAACATGAAATCAACATCTGTATCATGAGTGTCCTCTTAAACAGTTTAAAGATTGTATTCTAACAGCAAAAAAGCGTTCCAAAAACACGATGATGAGCTTTCATCCATTTCTCTTTTCAGTTTGCAAAGCAGTATGGCTCTGTATTCAGCATCCGAATGGGCACGGTGAAAATTGTGGTACTGTCTGGCTACGAGACCGTGAGGAGTGCACTTATCGACCATGCTGAGGAGTTTTCAGAAAGGCCTTATGTGCCGGTGTTTGAAGATGTCTTCCAAGGATATGGTATAACTATGAGGCATAGACCATGACTTACTAAGGTCCTCCCATCTTGGAGGTCAATGGAGATCATAATTGGTTCTGCAAACTTGTATTGACAAATTAAATCTTATGTTAAAAGATGGAGAAAAATGTATATTTTTTGCTGTCTGTTGGCTAACATTTTTTACTAAATTCAGTCCAGGTTTGTAGGACCAGTTATATAATCCAGTGTTGTCTAATGTTAACAAGGCCAGGAGAAAATGACTCTTACCTTGTCACCAGTGTCGCTTGCAAATTTTCGCCAAAGTTATTTTTGCATGGAAAATGCCATTTGAGAACATTTTACCAAAAAATTTCTTACATTTTTGCATTTTTATGTTTATTGTGAAAACGCGAAAATCAATATTTTTACAGTGAAAAACGATATTTTATCAGAACGATTTTAATGTGAAAACGCAAAAAATTGTGTTTTTACCTCAAAAATTCGTGATAAACGAGAAAAATACAAAACCTATCCACACTTTTTTGGGCCAAAATTTTTACTTGAAAGTCGAATTCAACATTATTTTCATGAAAATGAATGCGAAAAGAATATTGGCATTTTCGCTCATCACTGCTTGTCACTGTAGCTCATAATCATACCTTGTGTTGTCAGTCACTATACATTATTTCTTCCATCAATGTATCCTTGATACAAAATTCCATCAATGTATCCTTGAATAGCTCTGAAATGATTACAAATTGTAAGCTGTAATATATGGCACCAATCCACCAAATGCTACTTGTAAACAGAAGTTCTAACAGTGCCAGCGACCACACCCACCCAGGCCATAGACTCTTCAGGCTGCTTCCATCGGGCCAGAGGCCCTGGGCCATCTCCACCAGGACCACAAGGCATACAAACACTTTTTTCCCCTCAGCAAGAAGTTTGGAACTTTGTTCAGGCCCCTCTCCCCTGTGGTTACTCCCCCCCCCCCCCCCAACACACACACACCTTAAGGCCACTGCTGATTGTTGACTGTTCCCCGTCAATCAATGTTGTTGTACTATTCAATGTTTGCATCTTGCTACCGATTGCTCTGACATCTGTGTTGTATTACTTCCACTATGCTCTGCTGTTGTCAAACCCAGTTTCGGGCTCAACTCAGTCCTGTTTGGTGAATAAAACCAAGTCTGATTCTGCTGTGGTGAACTATCCTTCTAGGGATCTCATTCAGTCATGGAGAGAACTGGAGAACCATGAGAAGGTTCACACTCACCAAACTGCGAGATTTTGGAATGGGCAAGAGGACCATAGAGGATCGGATAGTTGAGGAGTGTGGATTTTTTACAAAGATGCTTCAATCATTAAAAGGTAAAATATACAATTTCTATGGGGGAATATACTAACCAGCAAGCTCATGATGACCCAGAACTCATTGGAGTGTGTAAGGGACTACAATGGTCCTAAAAGCCCCCTTACTAAGATGTTAAGAAAAACAAAAGTTTGCTTTCCTAAAACAGAAAGAATTTGCGATAATTAAGGTTGGAGTGAGCTTGAAATGGGGGAATATAAAAGGTTATTTTTTATGCTACGCCAAACTGCTTGGAGTCTAAGCCTCCCGCGCCTACATTGACCCCCAACTTTTGGCCTGTGTGTGGTGTAGTATGAGCACTGTGTGTGTGGTGTAGTTTGCATTTTGTGTGCATGCTACGGTATGTATGTGTGTTGGTGTTTAGAGTGTGTCTAAGTGCACCACATTCACCTTGCATACTTCCTCTATTTTTTTCTAAATGTTTACAATGTCCTGCATGGGACTACATGGGAACCTTTAGACTTAAACAAATATAGACTTTTTGGACGTCACTATATGTATGGCTCCATGGATTACAACACATATATTGACAGAGACCTAAAGAATTATGTACAGGTTTAGGTCATGGACAACTGTCAGTAACTTGTACAGTGCTAGACCTGTCCTCCAGGTCAGCCCATCCGCTGGATCCTGGATACCATTCTGTGACCGTGGCTGCAGCTCTAACTTGCAGACTTTGGCCCAGTGCACACCAAAAACCTCTAGCAGATCCGCAAAACGCTAGAGGTTTTTGAAGCAGATTTCAGAGCGATTCCTAGACATGAGTAGAGACGTTTTCTAAACATGCCTAGCGTTTTTGGGAGCATTTTTGTGTAGCAGATTACATATATTGTTACAATAAAGATGTTACTGAACAGCTACTGTAACAAAAACGCCTGGAAAACCTGATCTAGCGTTTTTCAGAGTGTTTTGCGTTTTACCTATACTTAACATTGAAGGCAGAAACGCCTCAGACATCCACAAAATGCTGCAGCCCGGGAGTTTGCGTTTGTGGAAAAAACGAACCACTCTGGTGTGCACCAGCCTATTCACTTTCATTAGCCAGGCGGTTTTCCCCCTGCAAGCGTTTTAAAGAAATGCTGCAGAACCGCTCTCTTGTGCACCAGCCCTTTATGTCTGTTTTAGTGTTCCTTCTAACTGTATGTTGTTTACACATGATAATTTACAACCTGCTTTTTGTTTTTTTTCTGTTTACAAATACTGTATTTTTTGCAATATAAGACAAACTTTTTTTCTGCCTCAAAAGTGGGGAGAAAACATCACTGTGTCTTGTATTCCAAATACAGGGAGTTCCTGACTTATAAACGCCCGACGATATGAATCGCCTCCCTGTGCTGTGTCCTCTTTGTCCCCATGTCCGCCTTCACTCCATGCAGAGTACTGTAAGCAATGGGTAGCAGCAGCACGTCTGATCTGAGGGCGCCTGCGACGATCAGTGGCTTCTCCTCTCCCTCACTGTTCCCCTAGTGCTGGCTTTTCCTGATCATATCATTACACATGACTGGCACTAGGGGAACAGTGAGCAAGAGGAGAGGTCTCTGATCGCTGTGGGCACCCTCGGATCAGCTGAGAGACGCGATTGGCTTCTGACTGCTGCTATTAACCCTGCATGGGTGGGAGGGGGGGGCAGGGACACGGGGACAAAAAAGAGGACACAGGGTAAAACAGGAGGATGCCGGGGGATGAACAGGAGGATACAGGGGGACGAACAGGAGGACAGGCGGATGAAAAAGAGGACACTTGGATAAAGGAGGTCACAAGGGGGACAAACGAGGACACAGGGGGACAAAAAGGTGGCATGGAGAAGGACATGAGGGAGTCAATAGAGGACATGGAAATAAAAGGGGTACACAAGCGGAACAAGGGGGGCACAATAATTGGGTGGAGAACATCTATAAGACTCTCCTCCACCATGCATGCACTAGGTTTAGTATATCCCCCCCCCCATTTTTTGTCCTCTAAACATAGGTGCATCTTATACTCCGGAGCATCTTATATTCCAAACAATTTCTGAAAGTTACTTGCAAATCAGAGGTAAAGAACAACATAAACAAAGGAAACAGCATTCTTTTTTTTTTTATTCCAGTGTATTTCAAAGTGCATTTTTTCACTGCATTTGTCGATCAAGCCGACATCACCGGCATAATGTAAATTGCGCTGCGCTGTTTCCCATTGATGTGATCTCACTGCAAGGTCAGCCTACTGCATTTGTGTTTGATAAGATTGGGTAAGACGATGGTGGAGTACATGAGAACAGGGGTGTAACTAGAGGGGAGAACACTTGTTATGGGTGTGAAACTCTTGATGGCCAAACTTGTTTTATGGCCCTTGTGAGATGGGCCCCAAGACCATGAAGGATACCAAGGGGAGGCACCAAGGGGTGTGAACATTGGGGGGGGGGGAGGGATCAAAGTTTTGCTGGGGGCCCAATGAATTGCAGTTATGCCCCTGCATGAGAATTCTTTATCTTCTTTTCCCAGGTGAACCGGTGGAACTGACCATTAAAACAAACTTTGCCATTGGAAATATAATCATGTCTATCGTTTTCGGGCAGCGCTTTCATTACCGAGATCCTCTTCTAATCCGAGTGATGGAGCTTATTGATGAGAATATGAGACTTTTTGGGAGCCCCTCAGCTGCGGTAATATATATTGTATCCATACATTAATCTGCAGGGCTGTTTCTTAGGCAGTGCGGGCAGGGTGACCGCCCTGGGCGCAGACCGGGGTAGAAAAAGGGGGCGCAGGCAGAAGAACATAATCGTTAGGCAGCTGGTGATGTGCGGTGCAGCCAAATGGAAAAAGAAAGAAGATTACCAGCACATTTACCTTCCTTGACTCCTCCTGGGCTGCCTGCGTCAGACATCAATTAATCCTCCCGTCACCACCGCGTGATGACACCTGATGTCCTGTAGCGGTACTGCAGGCTGTCAGTGCGCAGCGGCCATGGAGGAATCGGCTTTCTAGGCTCTCTTCGCCTGTGTGTTTTCCTGGTCCCTGCTTCCTCCTGGATGAGCGGCTGATCACTAGTAAGTAGGCAGATCTACTTATACACTGTGGCTGTGCGACTGTCCCTAAAGAGTAAGGGTTCACAAGTCCACAGGGGTGGGTGGGGGGGTTGGAATGGGGCGCAATTGTAAACCCTAGCCCTGGGTGCAATTTAGCCTTGAAACTGTCCTGTTAATCTGTATAAAGGAGTGGGGATCAGTGAGAGGTCAGAAGTTTAGTGTTAGGTGTTTAGGACCAGGGAAATCTGCCGGGTGAGGTGGGCGCTGGTCTGTTCATATCCAGTCAAAGTTTTGGGGCTTCCATTACACTTCTAAATCACACATTTATCTTTTGCTCCATTTAACTGTAATGCCTGGCACACAGGGATGCTCGGATGTGCCTCATCCACGAATTCGGCAATCCACGTGGTTGCAAAAAAAATCCGCATTCGGCCCCGCCGCATGCGGATTTTCGTCCGCATCCACGCAACCACGCGGATTTTCTGCCATGAATGGCATAATCACGCGTGGATTCCCGCCCGGAGGCGGATTTTCTTTTAACGTTAATAACAAAGCCCCCATACATGCTACAATCCCCCAAATTGCATGGATTATCTAGGTGATAAGGGGCAACATAACTTCAACATAAAAAATTCCCCCAAATTTTTTTTTTCTACAGAAAATGGATTTTAAAGTGAAATCAACACTTTAAATGGGGCTATTAATTGGTGGTTTTAAAAAGGGATATACGCGTTAAGCAGTCAAAGAGGTGAAGGCGAGTTCCAATGGCACTTGGCGGCGAAGGTACCGCTGGAGGAGGATGAGTGGCTGACGCCAAAAAGGCCCCAGAGAGGTTTTTGTAATTTTTGTTTTTGTTTTTTTTTGCAGCATTGAGCAATGACATCGCAGCAGAGTTGTCAGTGGACACGGGCAGTGTGAACGCAGAGTGCAGTGATGGTAGCGACTGAGTCAGGAGAAGGACTATGCGGGCGGTCAGTTCAGCAGCACAGAAGGACCACGGCAACATACTGGTAGTAGTAGTAGCAGCACAGCGCCATAGTGCTGGCCAAAAAATTAAATGCACCCGGTGACCCGGGCAGTGATAACGCAGACAGAGTACATTGGTGGTACCGTGGTAGCGACTGAGTGAGGAGGAGGAGGAGGACAAAGCGGGCGTTCAGTTCAGCAGCAGCAGCAGCAGCACAGAAGGACCATGGCAACATACTGGTGGTAGTAGTAGTAGCACAGCGTCATAGTGCTGGCCAAAAAATTAAATGCACCCAGTGACCCGGGCAGTGTGAACGCAGAGTGTAGTAGCGACTGAGTCAGGAGGACAAAGCGGGCGGTCAGTTCAGCAGCTCAGAAGGAGGACCATGGCAACTTACTGGTAGTAGTACCATAACACCAAAAAATTAACCAAGGTAGGCACTAGGCAGGTAGTAACTGTCTTTATAAAGGCAGGCATAGTTAACAACAGCACATGCAGCAGCCACTTCATGTCCCCCTGTGTCCGACAATAGGGGCCAGGAACTCACCTTCCACCCAAGCCTGGTTGATTTTCAGGAAGGTGAGTTTGTCCACAGAGGCGTGGGAGAGCCGAGAGTGCTTCTCTGTGACCACGCCACCGGCCGCACTAAAGCATCTCTCTGAGAGGACACTGGAAGGAGGGCAGGATAGGAGTTCCAGGGCGTACTGGGAAAGCTCGCTCCAGATGTCCAGTCTCTTGACCCAGTACTCCAAGGGGTCCACGGGGCTGTCGGTGTCATTGAGCCCGCTGGATGACCCCATATAGTCAGACACCATGGTTGTCAGTCGTTGCTTGTGCTGGTTGGTGGTGGATGCTGTGGCGGGCACCTCTGTTCTGGGCTGCTGCACTGCATACAGGCTCTTGCTTAGGCTCTTCAGGTCTCCGGGGCGCCAGTTGCTGCTGCTGCTGCTGGTGGTTGTTGTTGTGCTGCTAGTGGCAATGGCAGGCACCTCTTGCTGGCTTGGCAGAGCAGTTACAGTGGGGGTGGAAGGCTGAGGGAATGCTTCCAGAAGTCTGCGCACAAGGGCCTCCTTCAACTCCCTTGTGCGTTGCTCGGTGGTGGATGGCGTCATTAAGTCTCCCAGCTTCCCCTTCAGACGGGGATCAAGCATCAAGGTAATCCAGATGTCCTCCCTTGAACGCATCTGGATCACCCGGGGGTCCCTGCGAAGGCAGCGCAACATGTGCACAGCCATGGGAAACAAGTGGGCCCTGCCAGCAAGATCTTCCTCGTCCTCGCCATTGTCCCATAACGCATGCCTGTCCTCTTCCTGTGCCATGTCGTTGTCCTCCTCAAACCGCCATCCACGTACAACGCCTGCTGCACTCTGCTCCTCCTCCTCCTCCTCATTCAGGTTAGGGACCTCCAACTCTTCCACTACCTGCTGTGAGCCCTCCTCTGAGCTGGACTGTGCTGCCATCTGCTCCTGTTCTTCCAACTGCCTCAGGGCTTCATCCCCACGCTCAATTAAATGGTCCATTGCCTGCTCCAGTAGACAAACCAAGGGAACCCACTGGCACACAGAGGCCCGCTCCTCACTGACCATCTTGGTTGCCTCCAGGAAGGGACTCAGCACCAGGCATACTTGCTGCATCAGTGTCCACTGAGTGGCAGTAATCATGGGGACTTGCTGGTTGCTGGGGACTAGTGTTGGGCGAACACCTGGATGTTCGGGTTCGGGAAAGTTCGCCGAACATGGCCGCAATGTTCGGCATGTTCGGGCCGAACCCCGAACTCCCCGAACATCCCGCTTTTGGGGGCCCTATGGGGTCGCAGGCATAAGGGGGGAGCATGCCCCGATCGCGGGGGGGGGTCGGAAATTCCCCCCACCCCCTCCGCTAGCGCTCCCCCCTCTGCCCGCTTCCCCATTCAAAAGTTAGGAAGTGAAACTGTACCTGTGCGGCCGGTAGTGGGTGACTGGCAGTGGGCGGCACTATGGAGCAACTGAGGAGGAGGAGGAGTCCGGAGAGTGACGCGTTGAGGGAGGCCGGGCAGTGGGCGGATCAGCAGTAGTACCGTACTACTGCTGATCCGCCCACTGCCCGGCCTCCCTCAACGCGTCACTCTCCGGACTCCTCCTCCTCCTCAGTCTCTCCATAGTGCCGCCCACTGCCAGTCACCCACTACCGGCCGCACAGGTACAGTTTCACTTCCTAACTTTTGAATGGGGAAGCGGGCAGAGGGGGGAGCGCTAGCGGAGGGGGTGGGGGGAATTTCCGACCCCCCCCGCGATCGGGGCATGCTCCCCCCTTATGCCTGCGACCCCATAGGGGGCCAGTATTCGGGCAAACAGGGCCCTGTTCGTGCCGAACAGGGGCCCTGTTCGGCCAGGCAATGAGCCGTTCGGGCGAACCCGAACAGTTTGGCCGAACACCACCAGGTGTTCGGCCGAACGCGAACATCACCCGAACAGGGTGATGTTCTGCAGAACCCGAACAGTGGCGAACACTGTTCGCCCAACACTACTGGGGACACTTGGGTCTAGCATGTAGGCCCTAAGAGCCAGCCTGTGCTGACACAGCCGCTCCAACATGGCCAGAGTCGAATTCCAGCGAACTGGCATGTCGATGATCATCCGGTGTTGTGGCCTTCCATACTGCTGCTGTAAGGTGGACAAGAGTGCAGAGGCAGTGGCTGACAGGCGGAAAAAGCGTACCACCGCCCGGGCATCCTGCAGCAGCTCGCTCATCCCCTGGTAGGTGCGCAAGAAGCGCTGCACCACAAGATTGAGCACGTGGGCCAAGCAGGGGATGTGCTGGAGGTTTCCCTGCTGCACTGCTGCCACCAGGTTGGCCCCGTTATCGGCTGCCACATACCCCACTTCCAGGCCTCTGGGGGTCAGCCACCTCTGCTCCTGCTTCCTGAGGGCGGCCAGGACGTTGGTGGCCGTAAGCCTCTCCTTCCCCAGGGTCACCAATTTTAAAAGGGCTTGGCAGTGCCGAGGCTTGGCGCTGCTGCTGCCGAGGCGGGCTTGCTTTCCGGGTGCAGAGGGAGTGTCGTGACAGGACCCTTCTGCATCCCCCCTGATCCCGCGTGGTGGCACCACTAGCTGGGCTAATGCGCTCTTGTCCTCCCCCCTTCCATCAGTGTCACCCAGTGGGCTGTAAAGGACAGGTAGCGACCTGTCCCAAATCTGCTACTCCACGAGTCCATGGTCACATGGACCCGCTTGCCCACAGAGTAGTCCAGGGAACGGGCCACGTTTTCCACCGCAAACTTGTGGAGTGCTGGGATCGCGCTCCTGCTGAAATAGTGGCGACTGGGGACTTGCCACTCGGGGATGCCAAATTGGAGCAGCGTCCGCATGGCGCTCCCCTCCTGCACCAGGGAGTAGGGAAGCAGCTGTGATGCCATGGCCCGGGCCAGCAAGCCATTTAGTTTGCGGATCCACCTGTGGCTTGGAGGCAGAGGCTTGGTCAGACCCTGAAAGGTGTCGCTCAGCAGGGTCTGACGACGCTGGGATGCAGGGGAGACAGAGGAGAGAGACGAACACTGGCTGCCAGCCTCAATGTCTGTGTCCTGAGTAGCCGAGGTGGAAGAGCGCTTGCGTGCTACTACTGCTGCTGCTGTGGGGGTTTCACGACCCTGAGGGAGGGATGATGCTGCTGCGCTGGTGGGCCTTCTGCTCTCAGGAACCCCTGCCAGCAATGCCTGCTTCCTCTTAAAGTCCGCATACTCGCGGCAGTGGCGGCTTCTCAGGTGGCCCTGGAGGGATGAGGTACCCATCTTGCTCAGACTTTTCCCACGGCTCAATCTTTTGCTGCATAACCTGCACACCGCATACCTTTTGTCATCAGTACATTCCTCAAAGCAATCCCACACTGGTGACTTTAATTTACTGCGGCCCCCACTAGCAGAGGGTGCAGCGGAACAATGTGTGGTAGTAGTTGCCGGGGGTTGCATGGTGGTGGTGCCGGCTGAAGCAGTGTCCTGTCTACTTCCTCCACGCCCACTGCTGCCGATGCCCCTGCCCCTGCCTGACATATGGCGATATCCTTGCCTAGGCCGAGGTGACTCGTCATCCTGCTCTGCCTCTGACCATTCTTCCACGGACTCAGCAGGCTGCACATAGTTAGGGTCCACAACGTCGTCATCATCAGCAGCATCATCATAATCCAGCTCTTCCTCTGACTCCCCCGCCTCCTCTTCTGTCCCTACATCCCCAGACACAGACCCCTCTTCTTCATCACCAGAACTCAACAACGCTTGTGATTGTGGCCCGATCTCAATCTCTGCCACATCAGTCCCCAATAAGTCCTGAGCTTCTTGCATCAGCAGGTTCCCAGATGCCGGACTGAGGGACAGAACGCTGTCATCCTGGGAGGGCTGCTGACCAGTGGGTGCTGGGGTGGATGTCACAACAAGCGTGGGATGTTGGCTGCTGCTGCTGCTGCTTGGAGTGGTGCTCACAGTAGAGGTCTGGGAGGAAGTCATGATGTCCATGAGTACGTCAGGTTCCATTTGCTCAACCACCACACGGGGACCAGAAACTTTAAAATATTTGGACAATGGCGTCCACTGACTCGGCCCAGGCTTTGCTGCCCCTCTTTCTGCTGCATCACGACCACGTACAGCTGGACGTCCTCTCCCTGGACGTGGAGCAGTCCCAGAAGTGGCTGAGGCAATTGAACTCCCTTTCCTCTCACCCCGCGAAACCCTGCCAGACATGTTGCTAGTAATGAATCACTGGATGCAGTGGGCACAGTACAAGGTCACTGAAGGATGCACCAGGCACAGTACAACGGCACTGAAGGATGCAGTGGGCACAGTACAAGGTCACTGAAGGATGTAGTGGGCACAGCAGTGGGCACTGGATATACAACTAGGTCACTGAAGGATGCAGTGGGCACAGTACAAGGTCACTGAAGGATGCAGTGGTCACAGTACAAGGTCACTGAAGGATGCAGTGGGCACAGCAGTGGGCACTGGATATACAACTAGGTCACTGAAGGATGCAGTGGGCACAGTACAAGGTCACTGAAGGATGCAGTGGGCACAGTACAAGGTCACTGAAGGATGCAGTGGGCACAGCAGTGGGCACTGGATATACAACTAGGTCACTGAAGGATGCAGTGGGCACAGTACAAGGTCACTGAAGGATGCAGTGGGCACAGTACAAGGTTACTGAAGGATGCAGTGGGCACAGCAGTGGGCACTGTATATACAACTAGGTCATTGAAGGATGCAGTGGGCACAGTACAAGGTCACTGAAGGATGCAGTGGGCACAGCAGTGGGCACTGGATATACAACTAGGTCACTGAAGGATGCAGTGGGCACACAAGGATGTCACACTGTGTAATGAGATGCTCATATGCCAGCGAGCGAGCAGTGGGCACTGGGCATGGCACAAGGTCACTGACAGAATGAATGAACAGCGCTGGCAAAGAGTGGCGGCGCCGGCGGTGTGACTGGCTGCCTGCAAATAGTACAAGTGTATAACTGTCACTGGAATATGCAAGTGAACACTGCAGCTGCACTAACCTGCCTGCCTGCACTACACACAGATAATCCCCACTCCCACTACACTGACTACACTGCAGCACTGAACCTGCCTGCACTACACACAGTTAAATAATCACTAGACTCCCACACTCCCACTACACTACACTGACTACAACTAACTACAGCAATCACTCACTGACTAGCTAACTGTGTACAGTATAAGAGCAGTGTTAGCAAAAAAAACGCTTTGTTTTTAACACAATAAATGCACTTGCTCAAACAACAATGGCCTGGAGATAATCCTCTCAGCACCACAGTCTAGCAAGGACAGAGCTTTTCCATCATGGCCGCCGCTTTATATTCAGGAGGGGAGGGCATAGCTCCCCTCCTGTGATTGGTTGCTAGGGCCTGGCTGGGGCACTCTGATTGGCCTGCAATGTGTCACTTACGCATAGTTTGACGCATTACCACAAACCACGACTTCAGCACCGGGTTTCACGAGCGTGAATGCGGATTTCTGTCCGCATTCACACGAAGCGGAAGTAGATTTTCGTGGTTGAAAATCTATTCACGACTTAGCGTGTCCGAGGCGGAATGCGTCAAAATGGTCGTGAATCCACGCGAAGGGTGATCACGACCTGGCGGTGAGCACCACTGCTGGCACACACAAAGCAATGTCCCGTCAGATTGACAGGTCAAATCAGTTATTTCCGTCACGTCTGATCTGCTCCTGATTGATTTTCAGACCAGAACTGCACAAAATTGATTTAGTTAAGGTGGCCATACACTGGTCGATGTGCCATTAGATCGACCAGCTGACAGATCCCTATCTGATCGAATCTGATAAGAGAGGGATCGTATGGCTGCCTTTACTGCAAACAGATTGTGAATCGATTTCAGCCTGAAACCGATTCACCATCTGCTGAGCTGCTCCTGCCGCCTGTCCCCCCCCCCGTATACATTACCTGATGCTGGCTCCCGGGCGTCTTCTCCGCATTGCACGGCTCTGTTCCGGCTCCATCCCGGCGCTTCCTGTGTTACTCCGTGACCAGGAAGTTCAAATAGAGCGCCCTCTATTTGAACTTCCTGGTCACTGCAGTGACACAGGAAGCGCCGGGATGGATGGAGCCGGAACAGAGCCGTGCAGCGCGGAGAAGACGCCCGGGAGCCAGCCTCAGGTAATGTATACTTGATCGGATCGGCCGCCGCTAGCGAAGCGCACTTTACCCGCGGGCGATCGAGGGTAATTTCCCGCACGGCGCGATCGACGGACCGATCCGATTTCGGGAGGAAATCGGATCGGCGGCTGCGTTTACCGCGAACGATTGGCAGCAGATTCGATCCTAGGATCGAATCTGCTGTCGAAACGGCCGCGAATCGAGCCAGTGTATGGCCTGCTTTATTCGATTGGGAGCAGATCTGAAGCATGCAGATCAGATCAGATGTTACTGACAGCGTTGCTTGTAAATTTTCACCAAACTCATTTTCGCATCGAAAATACTATTTTCCCTTTCAAGAAAATATACATAAAAAATACTGTCAAAGAAAACAAATTTTGCGAAAAGCGCAAAAAGACTTTATTTTACCGTGAAATATTGTGAAAAATACGAGAAATCACAAACTTATTCCAAAATTTTTTTGATAGCATTTTCACTCGAAAGTCGAACTTTTGCATGATTTTCTCGAAAATAATGCGAAAAGAATATTGGCATTTCCCATCATCACCAGTTACTGACAGAAATCTGACAAGATTAGCTGCATACTTTTTTCAAGTGTGTGATTCAGACACTACTGACCAGAAAAAATATTTGGTTAGGCAGGGAACACACTAGGCAGAAAAGCTAGCGTCGCGAAAAATTCATCGAAAATGCACATAATGCAAGTCAATGGTCTGCATGAAAAAAAAAACGCATATACTTGCGTTCTGCAATGTGCGTTTTGAAAAACGCTGGGTTTGTTGCATGTTTTTCAAAAACACATAAAAAAAGCACATAATGAAAGTCAAAGGTGACACAGAGGTATTGCGTTTTAGTGCGTTTTTTATGATGTTTTTGATGTTGTATTTCCGCTTCCTGTTGACTTCAGAGTGATTTGCATAAAACGCATAAAAAAATGCATGCAAAACACATGCATGCAAAATGCAAGAAAAACGCATGTGCTGGAAAAAAAATGCAAAACGCAAACGCACTAAAAATGCACAAACCCATATGCAGCAAAACGCTACGTTTCCCGCACTACCAAGTGTACACCCAGCCTCAAAGACAATAAATATGGCAGCCTCGCAGTGGCGTAAATACAATTATTAGGGCCCCCCAGCAAACTTTGATGCCTCCCCCAATGTTCATGCCCCTTCCCTTGCCACCCCCTCCAATGTTCACACCCCTTCTTTTAAATGCGGTAAATGTCACTATTAGTAGCAAACCTAACGGTAGTGTAATTTTACATGTATCAAAAGAAAGAGTAAGGTTGGTTTCACAGTGGGACGTTACAGGCGCACGTTAGAGCAGCCTGTAACGCACCCCACCGCACAGCAATGAAAAATCAATGGGCTGTTCACAGTGCCCAGGTTGCGTTACATAGTAACGCTGCGCCACCAGACAACATACTGCATGCAGTACTTTCTAAGCGGCAGAGCCGCGTTAGACTGCTTGCACATGCTCAGTAACGTTGGGGAGGAGCGGAGAGCGGCCAGGCACATGGCTAATTAATATTCACTGCACTCAGTGACGTGCAGTGTTTACTTCCTGGAGCGGCCGCTCTGTGCAGCGATTGGCCGGCGGGACCACGTGATGCCGCATGCGCACAAGAGTACGCATCACGGCATCACGGACGCCAGAGTGAGCTGCACAACGCGGCTCACTCCGACGTCCAAAGCAGGGAGCACCAGGCGTTGTGTTAGGGGCACGTTATGCGACCATAACGTCCCCTAAAACGCAACGTCCTGGTGTGTAAGTAGCCTAATACATTTCCTGATGGGGTTTCCAGGGGGTCCATACGCAGCTGCAGCGATTTGGCCAGGGATCGCTATACAGCCGCAATATGGCTGTATGAAGATCCCTGGCATTTTTTCCTATTTTCCCAATTTTTTGTTTTTTATCATTTTATGTTTAGAGTGTGCAAAACGGATGAAGCCGGCACCATCTAAGATGGTGCCGGCTTCATCCGTTTTGAAGATTTTCGCTCAGGTGGTGCTGGGCTAGCCGTGGCACATCCATTGATCATCTAGGGGTTGGTGCATCTCTACATCTACTGCTGTATGTTTAGAGTGTGGGTTTTTTTTTTTTTTTTAATTATGTGGGGTCCCCCCTCCTGAAACTTTTTAACCCCTTGTCCCCCATGCAGGCTGGGATAGCCAGAATGTGGAGCTCTGACCAATTGCTGCTTCACCAGTGGCGTAGCTAAGGAGCTGTGGGCCCTGGTGCAAGTTTTACAATGCCCCCCCCCCCCCCCCCCCCAAGCACTCTATACATAACAATTGATCCGGCACACCAAAACCTGCCAATGGCAACTACAGTGTCAGAGATGCAAGAAGGGGATGGGGAACAGCTTGTTAATGATTTCCACTATTCAAAGTATCTATAGAAGTGATTATTATGAGCACAAGACCAATAAAGAGCTAATACTGTAGTTGAGGGAGGGCCCTTCGGGGCCCTTTTGGCCCAAGGGCCCCGATGCGGTCGCTACCTCTGCAACCCCTATTGCTACGCCCCTGGGCTTCACACCCTGACTATACCAGCTGCAAAAAATGTCCCTTAATGCCGATTTTTGTTCCAAGGTATCTGTTGGGGGGCCACCAGGTTTATTTTGCCCTGGGGCCCCATTGTTGCTTAAACCGGCCCTGCAACTCACAATGGTCATAAAACAAGTGTGAACATCAGGATCTTCAAACCCATAATAAGTGTAGCCACAAAAACACCTGACCTGACGTATAACCCCCTGCATGAGAGGAAGGGAAGGTTAGTAGTTGGGGCAGGGGCTGCTCCCCTCTCGGTAGCCCTATGTCTCTCATCTCAGGTTCCTTTTACATTTTCATGTTACATATGCAAAAATGTTAAATGTGCTGATACTATTATTATTGTTATCTTTAGCTGTCAACTCGTAACATATTTGACCTAGTTTTAGATGAAATGTTTTTGACTTCTTCTTAGATGTACAATTATTTCCCTGCCTTGCGCTATATATGTGGAGCGCGGAGGATAGTCATGAGGAACATGTCTCATCTGCACTCCTTTTTGAGAATGAAGTTAATGAAGCATCTTCAGGAACTGGACAGAGATGACCAGAGAGGATTTATTGATGCTTTCCTCATTAAGCAGGAGGAGGTAATACCCCAAATTGTCTTGAGGCTCATACACACGTACCAACAATCCGCCCAACTATCTTCTAAACTTGGTCTGTTGGAAGATAGTTGGGCATGTGTACAGCTGGCAATCAACCAGACAACCAACTGATAACAGGTTGTTTGCCAGATCCAACTGGTGGATCAACCCAATTATCGTACAGGTTGGCACATGAGTACAAGTCTTTTGAACATTGTTGTTGTTTTTGAATGGGGAAGTGTTATGCAGTTTGTCATTTAGCTTGCACACATCTATATATATAATAGAGTAAGTGCTTCAAGCTTCAAGCAAGAAGAAGAAGTAGCACCCTGCCCCCAGGGCCGGTCCAAGCAAGAAGAAGGGGACGGTCCAAGCAAGAAGAAAAAGTAGCGCCCTGCCCACAGGGCCGGTCAAAGCAAGGAGAAGAGTAGCAGTGGCTGAACAGAGTACTGGTTAAGGGCACTGCCTTTGATATGGGAGGCCAGGGTTTGAATCCTGGCTAGGGTCAGGATCTATACAGTAAGGAATTCAAGACAAGACTGCCTAACACTGCAGGGTGGCCTCCTGAGCCTGTCCCAGTGGCTGCAGCTCTTGAGCGCTTTGAGTCCGAAAGGATTAAAGCGCTATATAAATGTTTGGATTTTTATTATTATTAAGTAGCGCCCTACCCCCAGGGGTGGTCTTAGACTTGCCGCCGAGCTGGAGGGGATAGTGGGCAGGAAGGGGGTATTAGGCGCAGCGGCAGGGAGGGGTGTTAGACCCCACCCCTCCCTCAACTGGGTCCCCTATCTGCGCTCCCCCTCTAGCTTAAGTTCAGCAGCAGCCGCTGCTATTATTAAGAGGCAGCGGGAGGGGATGACTCACCTCTTCCGCGTTCCAGTGTGCATTCCACTGTCGTCACTTCCTGCAATGCCGTCCACTTACAATACAGACAGCGCACATGGGGGACCCAGGTGAGGGGGGGTCCTGCTGAGCTTAAGCTGGAGGGGGAGCGCACATGGGGGGACCCAGGTGAGGGAGGGGGGGGGGGGTCCTGCTGAGCTTAAGTTGGAGGGGGAGCGCACTTGGGGGACCCAGGTGAGGGGGGGTCCTGCTGAGCTCAAGCTAGAGGGGGGAGCGCACATGTGGGACCGAGGTGAGGGAGGGGGGTCCTGCTAAGCTTAAGCTGAAGGGGGAGCGCACATGGGGACCCAGGTGTGCCCAATACCCCCTTCCTGCCCGCTATCCCCTTATGCGGCGTATGCTACGCCGCGGGTCGGCTAGTAGTATTTAAATGAGTTGATTGTTTAGTTGGTTGGCATGTGTGTATGTACTTGACATGTAAACAACTTGTTGTGTGGTTGGTCATATTGTGCAGTTGTTGGTTGTGCATTACAAATAGAAAGTGGTCCTGCACTAGATGGATAAATCAGCAGCTATGTGGATATAAGTATCCCCCAGATACTAATTGTATAAATGATGCAAATAATGAGCTACCCACAGCGCTATAGAACACATATTACAACCTTTCATAAATATAAAATGACATACAAAAGTACTGATCCTAAGTTAAATTGGCAGCAGGCCCCTTTAAATGCTAAAAAGCCACCACTCGCCCACGTCACTCACACTCTCAGGCCCCATTCACACTTAGAAACGCAAAACGCCGGCAATTTTTCTCTGGCGTTTTGCAGGAGTAATTTTTCCGCGATTTCACTAGGAAAAATCACTGAACAGTGCGTCGATTTTGCCGCGATCGCGTTTAGCGCTTCTATAGCACTGAAACGTGATCGCTGGGAAATCACCTGAAAGTGGTGCAGGCAACGCATTTGCGCTTTGCGTTTTTGGCCGTTTTGGGGCGATTTGCAGCGATTAGTGCAAATCGCCCAAGTAAGAACGGGCCCATAGGGTTTCATTACACTAGCGATTTTGAAAAGTGCTAGCGTTTGAGTGTTTTGCCAAAATTGCGGGCATATCAGTTGTACATTACCCTCCGGCTATGAATGGTCTGAAGTCCTGTGCCGTCGCCTCTATCCACCGCTAATTACTGGCCAAATACAAAAGCGGGGATAGGTAGTAGATGCTGCAGCTGTAGACGTTGGATGGAGCGCTGCTGTAACAGTCTCCGCGGCCACGTCTCGTACCAGGAAGTGCTTTGATCCAAGCTGGTTCGAACAGTCTAAGCTGCTACCAGTGACGTCACTGGTTGCATGTTGGATGCTCTGATGAAGAGGGGTGTACCTCTAGATGTGGTCGCGGAGACTGTTATAGCAGCGCTCCATCCAGCGTCTACAGCTGCAGCATCTACTACCTATCCCCGCTTTTGTATTTGGCCAGTAATTAGCGGTTGATACAGGTGACGGCGCAGGACTTTAGACCGTTCACAGCCGGAAGAGTAATGTACAACCGATACGCCCGCTGGCTAGATTGATGCCATTTAATTTAAGTTCAGCGTAAAGCTTTATTGAACTCTTTCTGCAAGGTGGGAAACCGGAGCATTGCTCTAATGAGGATTTAATACAAACTGCATTCCTGAAAGGAACACATATTTTTATCTATTCATGCCAAACGATCGTGTGATCATTTTTAGAATCAGAAATTACTAATCTTTTACTGGGATCCTGCTTTGAATAACTTTTTTTCCCCCAGCAACTCACTGCAGTGAGGCCCCATGGTTGGGCATTATGTTGGATGTGTGAATGAGTTTTTACCCCTGTGCCAACAGGTAACCCTCTGGTTTAATAGCTAATCACACTTTTGTTAAAAATGTTCTAGAAACCCCTATCTGGGCTACACAAGTTAATTGGTAATCTCATATTATTAAAAACAAGGTTGTTTTGTGGATATCGTGGTGCTTGGTGTAAGACACCCATTGTCCCTCTGTTCAAGTACTATTTTAACCTCCTTGGTGGTAATTTCTGAGCTAGGGTCGGGTCAGAAAACCGCAGCTAAGAGTGTTAATCCCGACCTCTGCTCTGGGTAGCCGCTGAAGGCTGAATGCAGAGCAATGCGTGCAGCGGGCGGTTTTACATACCTCCCGAGGGATCCCGACATCAGGTGCCATTCTTCTTCCTCTCCTCCGGGGGCTCTGCTTCCTCCTGGTGGGATCGCTTTAGAGTTGCAGCGCCACCCGGAGGATGGAGGCATAACTGCAGCGTTGGAGCCAGGGAGGTGAGTGATTGTTAAACTGCTGCAGATGTCCTTGGCAGCATGTTTTTTACCAGGTTTTAGGGTCTGAAAGGGTGCAAACAAATTGCACCACTTTTAGACCCTAAAATCCAAAAAGAATCATACCACCAAGGGGGTTAATGAATAATATTTTCAGTTTTGTATATTAACATTGCTAAAAGAGTTATAATGCATAGTGGCACTAGTGTAGCTATGCATTATGGTGTTCCCCAGCTGAACTTTGATGTGGCCTAGGTAAGGGAGTGGATGAAGGGCTGTTTCAGAGGAAGGGTAAGAACTTTGGGACCAGTGGCGTAGCTAAGGAGCTATGGGCCCTGGTGCAAGTTTTACAAGGGGCCCCCCGAGCACTCTATACATAACAATTGATACGACGCACCAAAACCTGCCAATGGCAACTACAGTGTCAGAGGTGTAAGAAGGGGATGGGGAACAGTTTGTTAACGATTACTACTATTCAAAGTATCTATAGAAGTGATTATTATGAGCACAGGACCAATAGAGAGCCAATACTGCAGTTGAGGAAGGGCCCTTCGGGGCCCCTCTGGCCCAAGGGCCCCGATGCGGTCGCTACCTCTGCAACCCCTATTGCTACGCCCCTGTTTGGGACCATTCATAGTCATGGGACCATCATGGTTGTGTTTTGTCAATGTGTTTACATAGGAAAGATCTGATCCCAACACTTATTTCCATGAAAAGAACCTGATGAGTGTTGTGTCAACTTTACTGATGGCGGGCACAGAGACCACCTCCTCCACCATTCGCTGGGCCTTGATATATATGATACAGTACCCTGACATCCAAAGTAAGGATTAATAATATTATTATTTTATTCATATAGTGCCAATTTTGTTTATGTTACCTACTGTACAACCATTGTCTGTGTGGTTTAAAACATGTTAATTTGATAGATAAAGTAAAGCAGAGACAAGACCTACTACGAGGAGGACCCTGCTCTTTTGAGATTACAATTCAGAAGATAGTTGGGAGGTGACAATAGGTGAGGAGATGAAGGAGCCAGCGAGTGAGGTAGTGAGCTTATACATCAGACTATGACAGATTATAATCTTGTGTGAAAAGGTGTGATCTAAGGGTACATTTGAAGGTTTCCATGCCTACAGAATTATGGACAATCTGTGGGAGAGAGTTCAAAAGGGAGATGATACTCACCATGAGTTTTCTGATTTTGGATTCCACAGAAATTCCGATTTCCCCCAATGCTGATTACTGAGTCTGCAGATTTCCAATTTCTGTTTTCTAATGACGGAGTTCTAATTTCTGATGAGTCTTTTTTGTTTTTTGTTCATTTTTTTCTTTGTCTGATTGGCCAAATACTTTAGAGTTGACTCAGCATTCTCTGATTGGTCCGATGCTTTCAAGTTCCGTGATTGGGGTAAAATTACTGAGTTGCGGTAATGCAGTATTTCCACAGAAGTCGGATTTCCCAGTGGTTTCTGATTGCAAATTAGGACATTTCAATTCTGTGAAATTTGAATGTGCATCTCTAATCATGAGCTGATAGATGCAAAGTGAGAGGGGTTCAATGGAAAAGTGGAGGTTCTGGGTGGGATTTTATCTGGAGATTAATGAGGAAATATACAGAGAAGCAAATTTAAGGCGGGTTTTAAATTATGGTTTTAGAGGTTTGAACTGCTTCCACAGGGTTATTGTCAGCCAGAGGAGAGAATGGCAGAGACGGGGTGACATCAGAGGAGCGGAAGGAGAGGTGGGTGAAAGTTCAATAGGGATTAAAGAGTTGCCAGTCTAGGCCTCAGAGTAGGATGTTTTTTTTTGCTAGACCTCAGAGTAGGATGTTTTTTTGCTAGGCCTTAGAGTAGGATGTTTTTTTGCTAGACCTTAGAGTAGGATGTTTTTTTGCTAGGCCTCAGAGTAGGATGCTCCAGTAGTCGAGGCTGGATAGGATTGGGGCTCTTACTGGCTGGGCCGACATACCTGCTGATTTGAATTGGCCCCGTTTAAAGTTGAATAGTACTGGCATGTAAGCCATCATTATTCTAATCTCATTGAACAACAACAAAACATTTGTAAAGATCTTTTCTCCCATAGGACCCAAAGCGCATAAGCTTGTCTTAGATCAGTACATAGTGATGTGCAAACAGGAAGGAAGAGCAGGAAAGCTGGCACTGCTGCAAGTGTTCAATTTATTGTAGCATACATAAAGTGCAAGCGTGCAACATCTTGCAAAATGGCATAAAAAGTCGTCGCCTCCGTAGAAGCGCTATCCCAGCGCGAAACGGCTGTCAGGCATCTTAGCCCAGCACCCACCACCACCCACGCCTCCTCTCACAAGGGTATGTTGACGACTTTTTATGCCATTTTGCAAGATGTTGCACGCTTGCACTTTATGTATGCTACAAAAAAATTGAACACTTGCAGCAGTGCCAGCTTTCCTGCTCTTCCTTCCTGTTTGCTGTTTGACGTTCCTAGCTTGAGCACGCTGAAGAGGTTCTAGAGAAGAGGTGTATATATTTCCTCCAGTGCACACTGCATGTACTTTTAACTGAGTAGTCTTTGTCGCAATCGCTGTAGTGCCAACCGCCTGCTCTCTTTTGTTTTGGTTTACATAGTGATGTGTACAGGGAAAAAGTTATGCGATCATAAAAGCCAGACTAAAGAGGTGGCTTCTCAGTTTTGATTTAAACGTGTTCAGGGTTGGAGCTGTCTTGATTAAGTTAGGCACGGCATTCTAAAGTCTAGGGGCAGCATGACAGAAAACTCTGTCTTCAAAGGTTTTTAATTGGACTCTGGGGTGGTCAAGTTATTGAGCAACCCCTCTCTGTGCATGTGCCTGTGTCTATATTCTGTTTAATCATCTCATTAAAAGTTTTCGATATTTTGATCATCAGGATGTGTACAGGAGGAGATCGACAGAGTGATTGGATCGGCTCAACCACGGATGGAGCATCGTAAAGACATGCCCTACACAAATGCTGTTGTTCATGAGGTACAGAGGCGGGCCAACATCTTACCCATGAACCTCCCTCGAGAGACTACAAAAGATGTTATATTTCAGGGATACCACATCCCAAAGGTCAGTCATTTATTCTATTACGTTTACTGTACATCCTAATACTTCTAACAAATACTTTATGACATAGATGTGGTAACGTAGATGTTGCCCGTAGAGTATACAGGCAAACAGTTGAAAGCAGAAGCATGGAAGGTGTGAGTATCTGTAATCTAATGTACTATTCATTTCCATTTTCTTTAGGGAACTTATGTCACGGTGCTGCTGGAATCTGTTTTATATGATAAATCACAATTCGAGCATCCAGAGTCCTTCTATCCGGAACACTTCCTGGACAGCAATGGGGCGTTTGTGAAAAAGGCGGCTTTCATACCCTTTTCTGCTGGTAACGCATTCAATATGAGATGGAGTACATTTTACACATGTTTAATTTACAAACTTACCTTAACACCCCCCGAAGGAGGAAAAAAAAAAGCACCATATTCCAGACCAGCCATTTTTGTTTGAATTACAGAAGTTGAGACTCTGTGATAAAAAAAACGTCCCTGGGGGGTACTCACTTTGGGAGGGGGAAGCCTCAGGGTCCCAGTGAGGCTTCCCCTATCCCTGTAGCTGCAGGCAATCCAGCACTGGCTCCCCCGAAGTGTCCCGCAATCCTGGCTCGACAAGCCTGACAAGGCTTGATATATTTACCTTCCCTGGCTCCAGCGGGGGCCCTTTTGTGGCTCTCAGCATGGAGATAGGCGGAAATAGCCGATCTCTGTCAGGTCCGTTCTTCTGCGCAGGCGCAGGAGACTTGCGCCTGCGCAGTAGAGTGGACCAACAGCGATCGGCTATTTCCGCCTATCTCCAAGTGGAGAGCCAATACTGCGCTGGAGTCGGGAAGGTAAATATTTACATCCTCGCTGTTCGGAGGGGCACAGTGAGACCGCTGTGGGACACAGGAGGACGGGGGAAGCCTCGATAGGATCCAGAGGCTTCTCCGACCTGAGGTGAGTACCCCCCAGGGGAGCTTTTTTAGTTTAGGTTTTTTTAGCTTAGGTTTTTTTTTTAGTTTAGGTTTTTAGTTTAGGTTTAGTTTAGGTTTTCTTTAAAATTCTACTGCCGCTCTCCCCATCAATATAAAAGCAGCTAAGAAGGCATGTTAGGAACCTACCTAACACTGTAACTTGGGGGTGGGTGAGTCAAGGTTACTGGGGGGGGGGGGGGGGAAATCTGGTCAGATTTATGCTGGATGCCATGACACCCATATGCCCCTATATGATGAAGGAAGAAATGCTTTGCCCTGTTTACAAAATACTCTTTAGAGATTTATTCGGATTATTTTCACTTGAGGTTTGCTTTAGGCCAGGGATGCTAGCTCCAGTTTTCAAAGGCCGTGGTTTTCACTAATTTTGGTCACAGTTCAAATGAATTGATAGGACCTAACCAGGAAAAGTGTGGTTCATCAAGTAGAACACATTTCTCCATATCTCAGTCCGTCCTGAGAGCTGCCCTGGTTATGTCCCCCAAGGGCTTTAGCTCAACACCTGTGCTGTAGACAATCTGCAGCAAAGCAGAGTTTGTTGTAAGCTTTCTAGTAAGTTGCTGTAAGCTCTGGCAATCATTCTTTTCCTTGTCCTGCAGGGAGGAGGTCTTGCGTTGGAGAAACTCTTGCAAAGATGGAGCTGTTTCTCTTCTTCACCAGCCTCATGCAGAAGTTCACATTCCATGCTGCTCCTGGTGTAACTAACCTCCAGGTCAAACCTTCAATAGGCCTGGCGGTAGCTCCTGTTGGCCACAAGATCTGCTGCATGCCTCGGTCCTAAAGAAAAGTTGTTTCCACTGCTAAGAAGAGTTCTAACATTGTACTGAACCACTTTATCTACATCTTGGGAGCTCCAACTGTGCAATTCTAACCCTTTGCAACTGTATTTGCTTCTCCTGATCATGGAAGATTCAGAAACAAAATTTGGCAGATCCCAGAATGCAGTGCAGGAAGTTGTAAATCTACTGATTGTGTAATTACAGGGGCAAATGCCCCTGCAAGCCAGATGGGCCTCCCACCAGTACAGGGCTTCTCTACACGCTTGACTGAAGTCGGGCTGAGGTGGCCTCAGCTGATAATCAGGCATGTGTACAGAAGTGCTGATTCTCGGCCCGTGATGAAGCGCCGATCAACTCACCTCCAGTGATGGCCGATTCGGATTCCTTTGGTCATGCTGCTCCCCTGCCCTCCACCTGATGTCACGCATGCGCCACTCCATTATTCTTCCGCTTAGCAACAGTACACAGCTGAATCACATCTGTGTAGCCCTGCGATGTTGCCCAAGGGGTTTGGGTCCCGATCCCCGAAGTGTGACATCCACCAAAGGTATGTGCGCACCCTAACGCTATGGGATTCATTATTTTGATAGTTGGCATTTGTTGATTGGTGAGGTTTAAGAGGAAATTACTATTTTTATGAAAAAAAAGCCCTGTACATTCCTAACTTTATACCCTCTTCTTCTTGAAATTTAACAAAGAATAGTATGACATTTTGTATGTTTCTTGTTTATGTTCTTTTGATTGAGAAATTAATAAAATGTGTAATTTACACCTCTAATTAATTTATTTATTTGTTCATCGGAAATGTTTTTTTTTTTTTTTACCAGTCTGATAGTTGAGAAGGTATATTACTTGATGAAGAGCTCGGAATATGATTGACTTATTTATACAATTGCTGAAATTTACCTGAAAGAAAACAATTATTATTACTTTTAAAGTGGTAATATACTCTCGAAAACTAAATTTTCAGTAACTACTCTTAGTTACTTAAAGTGATGGGGAACCGCATTTTGAAAAAAATGAAGCAAATACTTACCTAAGGAGATGGAAGGCTCTGGGTCGTATAGAGTCTTCTGTCTCCTCTCTCGGTGCTCTCTATTCTGTGCTGGCTCCCCCCCATTTCAATCCCCTGCCGAAAGGGTATTTGGAAGTCTTCGGGAGCCGTGTCCTCCCGAAGACGTGCGGCTCCATACTGCACAGACGTGAGCGTGCAAGAGAGCATGCTTGCGCAGGCGCAGTACAGGGCCGCCCTTCTTCAGGAGCACTCAGGCTCCCTGAAGACTTCTGAAGCCTCCTTCGGCCGGGTGAAGCAGTATTTGACTAATTCAGTCAAATACTGCTACCGGGCGAGCCAGCACCGGAACGAGGAGACCAGGAGAGGAGCGGGAAGGCTCTATACGACCAAGAGCCCTCCCTCTCCTTGGGTAAGTATTTGTCTCATTTTTTTAAATGTGTTTCCCATTCACTTTAAGAGAACAATTGAAAGCATTTCCTTACATACTCTGTGTGTAAAAACTCTCACTGCAGAGAGCAGGTAAAAAATGATAGCTTATCTCTGTCTCATCGGCAAAGGCAGAAGACACTCTCTGCCTCTGTTTTGATTCTACTTCCTCCTCCCCCTTTCCCTCTGCTGAATATACACATCACCCTGGCAACAGCTGTGTCACTTTTGCAGAAAAGGAGGGGTGCAGAGTGAAGACACATGCTTCAAAGTGCCTCAGCCTGAAATGATTACATTTGCCATTAGCCAGAGATAAGCCATCCTGAACGCTCTCTGCAGTGAAACAGGATGCACGCGGCCAGGGCCGCACAGGCGCAGTGGTCGGCGACAGAGGAAAGCAAAAGTGAGCCACTGCGAGGGACCAGAGGATCGTTCAGAGACTGCGTAGACACATAGCGGCTTCAGGGGGCCGGTAGAAGCCCAGGGTACCTGAAACACTTTCTTTTTTATGGCATTACAGGTTTCCTCTAAAGTTCATTGAAATCACAAACAATCTTTTAAATGGACTCCGCGGAGTAATGACAAACAAAATCGGAACTTACCTGAGGCTTTCTTTAGCCCACCGTAGATCGGGAGGTCCCCCCGTGTCCTCCTGGCTCCTCTCCTGGTCCCTCCGCAGAAATCACGACCAGCGACACAGGGGCCGATTGTCGGGCTGACACTTCCTGAACGATGACGCTCATCGTCATCACGCCGGCCGCTACTCATCATCACGGCGGCCGGCGTGACAGTACTGCGCTTGCTCGGTTTTCTAACTGTGAACCACTCATGCGCAGTACTGTCACGCCGGCCGCCGTGATGATGAGTAGCGGCCGGCATGATGACGACGAGCGTCATAGTTCAGGAAGTGTCAGTCTGACACTGGGCCCCAGTGTCGCCGGTCGTGATTTCTGCTAAGGGACCGGGAGAGGAGCCAGGAGGACGCCGGGGAACGTCCCGACCTATGGTGGGCTGAAGAAAGCCCCAGGTAAGTCCCGGTTTTGTTTTTGTTTACTCCTCGGAGTCCCTTTATAGCAGGATTTAACCGGTTCAGCACCGCAGTGTCGAAAACCTCATGCATCCGAGCAACGTTCACCTCCCATTCATTCGCCAATAACTTTAATGCTACTTATCACAATTAATTGATCTGCATCTTGTTTTTTCCGCCACTAATTAGGTCGTCTGACGTTGCGATCACTACGTGGAAGCCTATCACAGCGGAACGTTTTCCTGCCTCTGGAGGGGACAGCGGAGTGACACGGCTGTCCCCTGTATAGCATTGCCATAGATCGCAGCGCTGTACCGAGTAAATAGACGGCAGTTTCGCCGTCTACCAGTCTCCTAGCGGCGTTCGCTACTGGGAGACATAGCGGAGATGCGCACGCATCCACGTATGTGATCTCCTGCAACAGGCAGCTCCAGGACTTGAAGCCAATTGGCGTTAGGCGGTCATGGGGCTGTCGCCGCGGTCACGCCCATTGGCGTGAAGTGCTCTTTAGGTAATTAAAATAGCCACAGACACTTCATTTCTATAAATGTTTCAGCGGCAGTCAACGTGTACTTTGATCTTTTCACATGCATACTTCCCTACTTTCATACAAACACCCAAGTTATAAAGTCTCGTATAAAGTGATGAGCCCCAAATTTTGCGTTTCCGTAATTACGACCCGAAGTTTGCAATTAGGACATAAAATTATAATTATAATTCATAATTATCAGAAAAGTAGTCATTCATAATTTCGTAATTCGTAATGTTGTGTCGTAATTTTGTGTTATATCGTAATTTTGTAAAACAAGAAAATTACACAAAATTACAAGCAACACAAAATCCTAATTTCCTGTTCCTGTACACAAAAAAATTATCCCAAAAAATACTAAAAATTAGGAAATTTTACATACTTCCGAAAAAACTATAGTCATTACAGAAATATGTGTATGATTAAAATTACACATAGTTTCACACTTTTTTGTGATTATGATTTGTCCGTTATTAATATAATTGTACTAATGACACAATTTATGCAAAATTTTGGGAAATCCAAATTATCACATTACAATCATCACTACTCTTATGTACAAAAATTGTCCACGTTATAGTAAATTGTTGTAAGCTGATTTACCACCTTACGACCACCTAACACCGGTCGTCGGCTGCACGGTTGCTCCCCCAGCACCGCATAATGCCGATTGGCGTCAAGTCCTGGGGTGGAGATTACAAGGGATCACGCATGCCGATGCATACATATAAACGCGTACATATTATAACATCGTCGGGCAGTTGGAAGCGGGGCAGAAGGTGAGCTGAATGACAACTCACTCTGCTGCCACTTAAATTCCCGGCGGCATTGAATACTATTAACCCTCCGAATCTTAGCAACGCATATAATGATGGGTGATAATGATGACTCATCACCCGGCACACGGAGTTTGCCTGGACTCCAAACCTACTATGCACCCTTGTTGATGTCTGCCACTGGCCAGGGCTGGCGTCCGAGGAGTGGACCATTGAGCATGTGAGATATGCTTGCAAATTTATGCCATCTTGTACATGCATTTCTTTTGCAATTTGCAAACTGAATTAAAGGTATTGCACCACAGAGGCGCTCTCTTCTCTCTCCTTTTTCTGAAACAGACACTTGTCAAATCCCACCGCTGAGAGAGCTGCACTGGATGCTACCTACCTCCTATCATTGTCTGACACTGGCATTGGAGAGCTGATTCACTTTCGACATAATATTCTTTAGTCCTGGCTGTAACACGCAGCGCACATGTATTTGTCTATTGATCAGTTCCGTGAAGCCTGAGAAACTCTACCAGATGCCTACATTTCTAGCATTAACAATTCTATATAATGTATAATCTGAAAACATGGCAACATCATTTTGTGTTTTATGTTCCAGATCATTAACAAACAAAATTGAAGAAAGCATTGTATTTAGCACTGAGCCTTGTGGGTCAGTGCTGCGTGAGCATTGTGGAGGTTTCATGTGACTCTGAGTGGTGCATTTCATGTGACTTTGATGCTTCTTTCTTCTGAAGACGGGAGGAGGAAGAATCAGAGCCCCGTGAACTGCATCATAAAGTGGAAGTAAGTGAACTCCACGTGACCCTGTTCGTATGGAATATCTGTTGAATACACACACCATGCAGCTCCTGAGGAAGCTGGTATTAACATTAACGATACATGGGGGGCAATCAAAGGGGTTTCCTTGGTTTCCTTCCTGATGCTTTTGATACTGCGACTGATACACGGCCTGATCTAGTGTAGTATGTATGCACTTTTCTTTCTCTAACCATGCACCTTACTCGTATATGTTATATTCTGCCCCCCGGCCCGCCCTTATGACCCCGCCCCTATGACCCCGCCCCATAAGAAAATAAAAATCAGAAGCTAGATCCACCACAGCACACAGGATTGTTTCGTGAATGCATTCACAGGCGTCACATTTGGTCACGGTGTAAGCTGGAAAGTGACTAGAAGATTCGCACTCTCTGCACTGTGGGACTGGGCAAGAGGACCACAGAGGAACTAATAACTGAAAAATGCGGATTCCTGATTAACCACTTAAGGACCACTGGCTTAAACCTCCCTAAAGACCAGGCCATTTTTAGCTAATTAGGCCACTGCAGCTTTAAGGCCTCGCTGCAGGGTCATACAACTCAGCGCACAACTGATACCCCCCTCCCCCTTTTTTTTCTCCCCACCAACCGGGCTTTCTGTTGGTGGGGTCAGATCGCCCCAAACATGTTTATTTTATTAAAAAATAATTGTTTTATTTATTTTTATTAAATTTGTGCCTTTTTTTAATTTTATCTTCCCCCCTCCCTCCCTCCCCCTGCCAGCCAATCAGCGCGATCGGCTGTGATAGACTTCAGCCTATCACAGCGGATCGCTTTTGTGCCTCCCAGGGGGACAACCATGTCACACGGCTGTCCCCAGTACAGCACTGCCTTAGATCGCAGCACTATACAGTGTTATTAGATGGTGGGTTCACCGTCTAACAGTGGGAGACTGATGGCGGAGCGGAGCTCCTTCATGCAAGCGGAGATGGGCGCACATCGGCGCGTGCGATCACCTGCAAACTCTGCCCCCAGGACTGCACACCGATTGGCGTTAGGCGGTCCTGGGGCTGCCACCGTGTCTTCTAGAGGTTAAACTGCCAGAATCATTGAAAGGTAGAGAAGGATAGAAATGGCTGGTAAATATTCCCTAATTATTATTTAAACCTTCAAAAATACAATAATGACACAAAAAATAAAATAGAAAATTAGAAAGGAAAAGAAAAATGTGTGTCTACTGAAGGAAAAAGAAAGAAAGAAATGAAAGAAAGGAAAGGAAGGAAGATTGATTGTGATTTCATACCTTCTGCTTACTTCAATTTGTCCACTAGATGTCACTCTGCAGCAGTTTATTCAGCTACACCCCACTGCTGCTTTGTTACTGTCTGTGGTTGTCTCAGCTCTGACTCAGACATGTGGGCACTGGGCAGGTGTCCCCGACCAAAGAGCAGGAATGCCAAATCTGTAAATCTATGACAGCATTGCTTTTCCCATTACCTCCTCCTGCCACTAATACAGTCAATTTGGCTTTACCGTCATCCCTTTTATCTGTAACCTTTTCAAAACTTTTCATGTACTTTTCTACTTTCAAATTCTCATTTACTAGTGAACAAGTGTTACACTGAATCATATCCAAAGGCATAACAACAAACATTTTTTTTGTAGGTGATACCTCGAGTCTTGAGTGCCTCTAGGCGCTGAAATGTACTTTTTGCCTGCAAATTGCATCTTTTATAATGCCTGCAATGTATGGCAAACAAGGAATATTAGAGGCGCCCGATTAGCGTTAATGATTAAAAGTAGGTAAATTACTGGCTATCATTTTAAATATCTGCGCTCGATAGAATCCTGGACACCGGGGCTTGTGGAAATGCAAATAGCGGCATTGTATAGAGCAGGGGTCAGAAACCTTTTTGGCTAAGAGAGCCCTAAATGCCACATATTTTAAAATGTATTTCTGTGAGAGCCATGCAATATGTTTCAAACTACAGTAGGACAGGGTGCATGCACAGCAGAGGGCTCACGTCCCTGTTGCCATGGTGATGTGTATACAGTTGATCCTCTGGGCAGCGGAAGTTTCAGAAACGTCTTCAGCTTCTCTTGGGTTTCAGCAACATCATCAATTTCTTCAAGAGCCAGACAGGAGAAATACCGACTAACAGCTTGTACAATTAGTTCACTGACTAGGGGCTTGATTCACTTTGTATGACGAGATCCCACACTTTGGCCCAATAGTCTGCCTGTCAGGTGACAGGCAGCCTAATGGGCACATCAAAGTGCAGGGATCTCGTCCTACAAAGTCACTGGATCTGACAGGGTCCAGGGTGGGGACAATTGGAGCGGCTGTTAGTTTTGGGGGAGCTTGATTAAGTTAGTAGTGCATGCTACAGCAGTAGTGTACCAACTTTGAAAATGTTACTTGCGCTGGCACACTAAGCTGCGCTGCTTGAGTAGTGTAGCTTAGTGAATCAACCCCTACTGATTTGTCTTTGAGCCAGTTGTAGCCATCAAAAGAGCCACATCTGGCTCCCGAGCCATGGGTTCCCTACCCCTGATATAGAGGGTGTGGAGCACATGCCGCTATTTGCATTTCTGCAAGCCAAGGCACCTGGGATTCTATAGGGTGACACTATTTCTATAAATCTGAAGTAAGACCATGGTTTAATTTCACAAGTTGAAAGGAAGTTTTCCTCCAATCTGGCCATAAATAAATTTTCATACTAGGGTGACATTCTACTTCCCATAGCAGTGCCCATTGTCTGTAGATATACATCATTCCGAAATGAAAAATAGTTATGAGTTAGTATATATTTGATAAGTTGTAGTGTGGGCTCTGTTGGTAGATCATTCAGCTGTAGGAAATGTTGGCAAGCTGCAATATCGTCCTCGTGTGGAATGTTGATATAAAGGGATTCAACATCCATTGTAGCCAGGATAGCACCCTCTGGGATTGGACCCACGGCAGTCAATTTGTTAAAAAGGTCAGTGGTGTCCACTTCAGTGCCAGGGGGTGGTTTGCCTGATCGGTGCTGCGTGGGCTCTCCAGCCCGCAGCACCGATCAGATAGCAGCCAGGGCGATCAGACTTCCCCCTTTTTTCCCCACTAGGGGGATGTCCTGCTGGGGGGGGTCTGATCGCCGCCGGCTGCATGCGCTTGCGGGGGGACTCTTCAAAGCCCCCCTTCACAGCGCTTCCTGGCCTCCTTCCCCTTCCCTCCCTCTCCCTCCCTCTGTGAGCGGATAAGATAGGCTTCAGCCTATCAGGTGCCGGCGGTCCCCGGCCAATCAGAGGCCGGGGATCGCCGATCTCCTCTACGGCGCTGCTGCGCAACAGCGCCGTATATATGTAAACACCAGGGAAGATCTTCCCCGTGTGTTTTACATGTACCCTGCGAGCCGCGATCGGCGGCTCGCAGGGTGTTCACGGAGACACGGAGACACCCTCCGTGAGCTGACATGGAACGGCCGCTTATACGAGCAGCCGTTTCCATGGAATCCACTTAAGCGTACGCAGAATCCTGAAGTGGCTAAGAATGTTTTCTACCCAACCCAATATCTTTTCTGTTAGTGTCCCCAAACCAGAGATGATGAGACAACCTGGATTTCCTTCTTTGTGTATTTTTGGTAAGATGTAGAAGGTGCCTATTTTAGGATTACCTGTTATTAATGTAAGTATGTTAGATGATACTGAGGAAAGATCATTAAGCATATTCTTCAATTCCCTTGAGTATTGTAGCGTGGGGTTTGTTTCTAGTCTTTTGTAGTAGGTGTTGTTAGAGAGCTGTCTGTTTGCTTCTTGAACATAGGTGAATTTATTCAAAATCACTACAGCTCCTCCTTAGTCAGCTGGTTTAATTACTATGTTGTTATTGCTTTTAAGGTTCAGTATTGCTTTCCTTTCTTGAGTGTTGAGGTTGTAGCGTGTCTGTATTTGCTTGTCCAGTATCTCCAATTCGATTCATTTCCTAAAGTTGTCAATATACTCTTCTAATTTCTTGTTCCGTCCTGATTTTGGTGTCCAGGTACTGCTCTTTTTGGTTTTGCTATTTGCAGGTTCAGTGTCTTCAAATGATGAATAATTAGGTCTGTTGTGAAAAAATTCCTTTAGTCGTATCCTCTGAAAAAATTCTTCCATGTCACTACAAAATTCTATTTCATCAAATCTTTTGGTGGGGCAAAAAGTGAGTCCTTTAGAAGAACAGCTAATTCAATCTTGCTTGGGTTATAGCTGGACAAGTTAACCACAGGTAAAAGTTTGGCAGTTTTAGGCTCTGAATGGGGTGCACTTGTATCATTCTCCAGAATGTTTGCAGCTTTGAGTCTAAGGCTGGGGAGTTTCTTTATTTTGTTTAGGATTAAACTGTGCTGTAATTAGAGTTGGGCCGAACCTCCGATTTTAGGTTCGCGAACTTCCGCGTAAGGTTCGGTTCGCGTAAAAGTTCGCGAACCGCAATAGACTTCAATGGGGATGCGAAATTTGAAAAAAAAAAATTATGCTGGCCACAAAAGTGATGGAAAAGATGTTTCAAGGGGTCTAACACCTGGAGGGGGGCATGGATGAGTGGGATGGATGCCAAAAGTCCCCGGGAAAAATCTGGATTTGACGCAAAGCAGCGTTTTAAGGGCAGAAATCACATTGAATGCTAACTGACAGGCCTAAAGTGCTTTAAAACATCTTGCATGTGTATACATCAATCAGGTAGTGTAATTAACCTCCTTAGCGGTAACCCCGTGTGTGACACGGGGTAAGCCGCCGGAGGGTGCCGCTCAGGCCCTACTGGGCCGATCTTCATAATTTTTTTTTTGCTGGACGCAGCTAGCACTCTGCTAGCTGCGCCAGCACCCCGATCGCCGCCGCCGCGCGCCCGATCGCTGCTATCCGGTGCGGCCCGCGCCCCCCCCCCCAGACCCCTGCGCTGCCTGGCCAATCAGTGCCAGGCAACGCCAAGGGGTGGATCGGGTCTCCCAATGACGTCCCGACGTCGTTGACGTCGGTGACGTCATCCGGCCCCGTCGCCATGGCGACGGGGGAAGCCCTCCAGGAAATCCCGTTCTTTGAACGGGATTTCCTGATCGCCTGTCGCCGGAGGCGATCGGCGGGGCTGGGGGGATGCCGCTCAGCAGCGGCTATCATGTAACGAGCCCTGGGCTCGCTACATGATTTAAAAAAAAAAATCAAAAAAACTGCTGCGCTGCCCCCTGGCGGTATTTTTCATACCGCCAAGGGGGTTAAGGTACTGCTTCACACTGACACACCAAACTCACCGTGTAACGCACCGCAAACAGCTGTTTGTGTAGTGACGACCGTGCTGGACTGGTGTGCACCATGGCGAGAACAGGTATGCAGTGGTGGGTTCACTGAACAGAACAGGTATGCAGTGGCGGGTTCACTGAACAGAACAGGTATGCAGTGGCGGGTTCACTGAACAGAACAGGTATGCAGTGGCGGGTTCACTGAACAAAACAGGTATATAGTGGCGGGTTCACAGAACAGGTATGCAGTGGCAGGTTCACTGAACAGGTATGCAGTGGTGGGTTCACTGAAGAGGTATGCAGTGGTGAGTTCACAGTACAGGTATGCAGTGGTGGGTTCACAGTACAGGTATGCAACAGAACAGGTATGCAGCCAGGAACAAGCTAAGCCTAACTAATCTTTCCCTATGAGAGACAGTCTGCAGCAGCTCGCCCTACTCTGACTAATGCAGGCACACGAGTGACCGTAATGGCCGCCGCTGCCTGCCTTGTATTAGGGGGGGAGTGGCTCCAGGGGCTAGTGTAGCCTAATTGGCTACACTGGGCCTGCTGACTGTGATGTAGAGGGTCAAAGTTGACCCTCATGGTGCATTATGGGGCGAACCGAACTTCCGCAAAAGTTCGCCTGCGGGACGCGAACGCGAACCACTGAAGTTCGCATGGAACCGTTCGCAGGCGAACCGTTCGGCCCAACTCTAGCTGTAATTGTTTGTAGAATTTCTGCAATGTAGATTTAAGGCTTTCTGATGATGGTCCTTGCATTGTAGAATAAAGTAAACATAGATTATCTTGGGTAATTCTCTTCTTGCTGTAACAAACCTTAATGAGATAATTCCTGATCCTCTCTGATGTTCTGTAGCAGAGTTGCTGTGAAAAATGGGTGCTGAAGGTATGCTGAATTGGGTTTCTGATAGTAATACCTTTTGCAATCAGATTTTCTTTCTTGTACTTTGGTAGAAAAAATATGTCACTGTCCAGTTGTGCCAATTTCTTCAGTAGGGTTTTACATTCCAAATGTGTGCGGTACATTACGGTATCTTGCATGATGATAGTAGTAAAAATGTTTCTGTACCGGGTTAGCCAAACAATATCTGTAGGTAGAAAAAAAAAAAAAAGTCTTGTAAAAGTAATACCTTTCAATGGCTAACTAATAAAGTTAAATAATGCAAGCTTTCTGGGATCTAGTCCCCTTCTTCAGGCATATTTCCAGATGTTAGCTGTAGTAAAACACTGATGCAGGTAAATAGTAAACACGAAGAAGGCAGTTGTGCTGGTTGCTGTTTAGCAGTTAGATGTCAGGTGATCAGCAGGCTGGAGCCAGTGAGCTCATGCAAGCAAACATGATATCTAGCAGGTTTCTGAAGATCATGAAGCCAAATCAATCATGTTACGTAAGGAGTCATAAACCCTGTTCCACAATTTAACTCTTCTGTTAATGTCGTAAAGGGATACTGTAGGGGGATCGGGGGAAAATGAGTTGAAGTTATCCGGGGCTTCTAATGGTCCCCCGCAGGCATCCTGTGCCCCTGCAGCCACTCACCGATGCTCTGGCCCCGCCTCCAGGTCACTTCTGGAATTTCAGACTTTAAAGTCTGAAAACCACTGCGCCTGCGTTGCCGTGTCCTTGCTTCCCCTGATGTCACCAGGAGCGCATGGCGCAGGCACAGACCATACTGGGCCTGCGCAGTACGCTCCTAGTGCCAGGGACGGATCTAGGGGGGGGGCAAGCGGGTCTCTTGCCCCAGGCGCAGTTTGTTGAAGTCTTAAAAAGGCGGCAAAATTTGGATGGGGAATGGCAGTTTAGGCGCCAAAACCTGACTTTGCCCCAGGCGCAACTTGGGGCAACTTGGTCTAGATCCGTCCCTGCCTAGTGCCATCAGTGCGAGTGAGGACACGGCAATGCAGGCGCAGTGGTTTGCAGACTTTAAAGTCTGAAATTTCAGAGCATCGGTGAGTGGCTGCGCAGGCACAGGATGTCTGTGGGGGACCATTAGAAGCCCCGGGTAACTTCAACTCATTTTTCCCTGACCCCCCTACAGTGTCCCTTTAAGCATTTTCATAAAATTGTACTCAGAAATCTTTCTTGCTTGTTCATTTTTGAAGTTACCCTTAAAGGAGTCATCAGGGTAAATAATGTAAAATGAGTGCTACTTACCGGGGGCTTCCTCCAGCTCCAAGCTCCCAGCACGTCACTTGCCGCAGCTCTGCCCGCAGCCGTTCGCCGCAGGTCCGTCCCGGTCCCCGGCGATGACATCAGAGCGACCCCAGGTCGCGAGCGGCGCTGTCAATCACCTCCACCTCAGCTGGAGCAGACTGCGCAGGTACAGAATAAGTACTTTGAAATCTTGCATGCTGGGTTTACAGAAGTGTTGGCCCACTGGTGTGCCCATTTTACCCTCATTAAATTTAAAGCGGTGATGGTTCATTCTTGTGCGTAGTTTTTGTCCTGTTTCTCCTATATAGATTCCTCTTGAGGGGCATTTCATGCAGCGTATCATGTATATGTAACGATTGGGGAATTATTTCCGAGGTCAGCGCACAAGAGGTGCGCTGACACAGCGGAAATCCTCCACAAGCGTATGAAACAACAGAACCCAGCTTTGGTGCAATGCACCTGTAGAAGGAAATTCCCACCGGCAGATGGAGCTGTGGAGTGCAGAGGAACAACCCCTCTGCACTGCCACAGATGCCAGGTGGGAATTGTACGAGTTGCAGCAATGCAGGGCAAGATTGCCCTTAGAGAGAGAGTGAGCACAGCGACAGAATGTATGTGTGTCCACCAATCTAGTCGCCACCCGGCGACGGTGAACACACAACTAAGACAGAGCAAAGGAACAGACAGGACTAACTACATGCGGTCCCTACACGTTAAGCGCAATAGCGACAAAGCGTACCAACCCTGACTAACCAAAGTAATGCAAAAATGAATAGAGAACGCGAACGCTTGCTAAACGGTTACCTCACCGAGACTACAGAAAGCGTTCGATCCAGACAAGACAGACAGAAGGAGTAAGCAGTAGCAACCGCAGCTCTGGCCTACACTCCCAGACAGAGTACAGAAGGAACCACCGCCACTACCGCTAGGGCGAATGCGATCCCAACAGACAGAACGATTTCCTGTCGACCGCCGCTGGCGACAAGACAATCGCAACAGACAAGACAGAACTAGGCAATACAGATAATCAACAACCTAACTACGCTAGAAGGAATGCTAGTGCACTCCCAAGGATTACTCTAAGATAATCTTAGCAAACAATATGCAGAGGGCTGAGACTCAAGGTAAGTCTAGCAGGATCAAACCTTTATGACAAGCAAGGAATTCTGGGAGGAAATGGTATTTATACTGCAAGCCATCAAAGGAAGCAGCTAAGCAATTTGCATGCCAAGTGGATGCAAATTCCTGACCAGAGCAGCAGCTCAGCAAGTTGCAGAGCGAAGACAGGTCTCCTTTCCAGGGACCTGCAGCACTCAGACCTACAAAATGGTCAAAAAGCTGTCTGCCTGTGAAGACAGCAGAGCAGATCATTACAGTACCCCCCCCCCCCCCCCCCCCGCCTAGGGACGGCTTCCAGACGTCCCTCAAAACTGATATTTTCAACAAAACAGACTGACTGAACACTCATGAAGGTCGGGTCAGCCCGACAAGGCCCAATTCCAGAGTCAATCTTCCCGAAACCAAACTCATCGGAAGCAGAAGCCACCGAAACATGCCCATCAGTACTACAAGCCTCAGCGTAACACCCAACAGAACTGTGAATGCCAGAGAAAAACCCATCGACATTCTCCGAGCAAAACCCACCACCTTCCAGGGACCGTCCAAAAATACCAAACCTACCACAATACCTATTCAAAGTGTCCCTTACAACAGAGAAGCCACTGTTGATCCCATCCAGGGTACCAAGAAAAATTTCTCCCAGAATCTCCCAGAACACTTTGAAGCTCTGCAGAGATCCCAAGAGGCCAGACTGTTCACCAGGCTCACATGGAGAATTCTCAAGAACCCTTATGGAACCTATGACAATTCTGGATTCAGAATTACCAGGACGACCATCAAGATCAGGGCTTTCAGGGACCACTTCTGGGCATACAGGCAGGCAGGCAAAATCAGAACACGTCTCCAACGAGGAAGCATCTGAGCATGCTGGTAACCGAGACACACTAGGGCATTCTGGCTCACAGAGCGCATCGGGGTATCCTAGCACAAGAGAAACCTCAGGACATGTCGAGGAACTGCCAACCTCAGAGTCCGTCACGACAAGACCAAAACCAGAGCCGGGGAGAGAAACATCACGAGTAGTGGTCACAAGTACTGGTCTTTCAAAAGAAGACTTGGACTCAGACTTAGAAGTCTCTGTGACTGTAATTGTATCTAACCAAAACTCATAATTGACTACGCATGACTGAAGCTCCACAAGAGCTGCAAAAGTAGTCAGCATAACAGCAATGCCTACTGAAGTGGGCAATACCTCAGAAGGATCTGGGGGGCAGGAGGCATCTTCCAAAAGTTCGGCACCCTTTGGGAGGAACTTGGAGACCTCCAGAACATCAAACAAAACCTCAGGAGCATCATTTCCCAAGTTTTCTGACAAAGTCTTCGAGGATTCTGAACTATCCATGTTACAGAGCAAAGCATCAAATACATCTTGCGGACTGGGCAAATGTCCCAGGGATGGTTCTACAATATGCTGAGGCTGAATTTCATCATCAAGAACAGGATGCACAGGAATATCTACAGGAACAAACACTGACTCCCTGACTCTAATCTCACTAGACTACAATTCCAAACTCGCAGAAGGACAGGTGAGAGTAGTTGCAATACCTAAACGAGCCTCTAGACTCAATGCAGGAGATTTTATGCAAGGCAATATTGATTCATCCAGAGTACAGGGTAGAGAGTCAGTACTTTCTTCAGAGCAAGAAAGGGACTCACAAATGTCAGTGCGAGTGGACATAATATTTTCATTCATGGTACAGGGCAGGCTCACAGGAACACCTGAGAAACAGGCATTAGATCGCACAGATTCAAACTCCATAAAAGCAGAAGAAAATCTTTCAGAATTCATACAGGTGTCAACACTCACTTGCTTTACCCCAGAAAGGCAGGAACAATCATCCAATAAGGGTGTCTCTTTATTGGAATCAATTGGTTGGTGTGCGTGAAATTCATCCAAAATCGTCTGTCACACATAAATCACCAGATCCACAACACACTCGTCACACTCATCAGATTCAATCAAAGTGTACACAGAATCGATACAAGCATTAAGAATCTCTTTGCTTTCTGCAATGTAAAAATCGCAAAACGCTTTCCAATCTAACTCGAACGCCTCAATCAAAGCCCCAATCTCCCACGGAGCGAATGGAGGCTCAAACAACCCTCTATCAAGGAAACACTCATACGGGTTGGGATCAGGAACATGCATAGATTTTCTTATTGCTTTAATATACTGTATAATTCTACCTATCATAGGATCCACATATGCTTTTGCTTCGGGTAATGAGGCCTGAGAAAAATCGTACAAATCGGAAGTTCCCCCTACACTGGGAATTTTGGTTTGGCTGGTCATACTGCAACGATTGGGGAATTATTTCCGAGGTCAGCACACAAGATGTGCGCTGACACTGCGGAAATCCTCCACAAGCGTATGAAACAACAGAACCCAGCTTTGGTGCAATGTACCTGTAGAGGGAAATTCCCACCGGCAGATGGAGCTGTGGAGTGCAGAGGAACAACCCCTCTGCACTGCCACAGATGCCAGATGGGAATTGTACGAGTTGCAGCAATGCAGGGCAAGATAGCCCTTAGAGAGAGAGTGAGCACAGCGACAGAATGTATGTGTGTCCACCAATCTAGTCGCCACCCGGCGACGGTGAACACACAACTAAGACAGAGCAAAGGAACAGACAGGACTAACTACACGAGGTCCCCACACGTCAAGCGCAATAGTGACAAAGCCCGTGCACGGCATGGTCGCCACACGAGAAGCGCAATAGCGACAAAGCGTACCAACCCTGACTAACCAAAGTAACACGAAAATTAATAGAGAACGCGAACGCTTGCTAAATGGTTACCTCACCGAGACTACAGCAAGCGTTCGATCCAGACAAGACAGACAGAAGGAGTAATCAGTAGCAACCGCAGCTCTGGCCTACACTCCCAGACAGAGTACAGAAGGAACCACCGCCTCTGTCGCTAGGGCGAATGCGATCCAAACAGACAGACAGATGGAGCAACCAGTAGCAACCGCTGCTCTGGCTTGCACCCCTAAGACAGTGTACAGAAGGAACCACCGCCTCTACCGCTAGGGCGAATGCGATCCCAACAGACAGAACGATTTCCTGTCGACCGCCGCTGGCGACAAGACAATCGCAACAGACAAGACAGAACTAGGCAATACAGATAATCAACAACCTAACTACGCTAGAAGGAATGCTAGTGCACTCCCAAGGATTACTCTAAGATAATCTTAGCAAACAATATGCAGAGGGCTGAGACACAAGGTAAGTCTATCAGGATCAAACCTTTATGACCAGCAAGGAATTCTGGGAGGAAATGGTATTTATACTGCAAGCCATCAAAGGAAGCAGCTAAGCAATTTGCATGCCAAGTGGATGCAAATTCCTCACCAGAGCAGCAGCTCAGCAAGTTGCAGAGCGAAGACAGGTCTCCTTTCCAGGGACCTGCAGCACTCAGACCTACAAAATGGTCAAAAAGCTTTCTGCCTGTGCAGACAGCAGAGCAGATCATTACAGTATACAACATTGGATGACTCACAGGAAAATTGGTCTGATGTTTGATGATTTTTCTGTGAGTTTGGTATTTGTATTTGGCTTGTGCACAAGATATAAGGGCAGGTCTCACACCTTGCGTTATTGCAGGGTAATGTGTCTGGAGTTTCTGGTGTAGATAATGCCCTTCTGATAATCATTTGTCTCAAATTGGGAGGTTGTCTGAAAGCAAGCAGTGGTAAATCAGGAAAAACGGTACAGCCCCGCTTCCTCCAGCCCCATAAGCATGGCTGCATCCCTCGCCTTTCTCCTGCGACCTCCCGTTCAGCTCCGGTGAGCCCCGGTAACAGGCTCAGTCGAAACCAGTCAGGGTCTTCTGTGCATGCGCGAACCTACAGTGCATGCACAGTAGAGTAGATCCGTATTGACGCCACTGAGCCTGTTACCGGGGCTCACCATGGCTGAACAGGAGGACGGTGAGGGATGCAGCCGGGTAAGTAAAAAACTAGCTTAACTTCCTGGGCGTTACGGACGAGCTCAGCTCGTTCAGTAACGTAGTGCTGGATTGCTCAGGCCCTAGTGGGCCGATTTGCATATTTTTTTTTAAACACGCAGCTAGCACTTTGCTAGCTGCTTGTCTTACCTGATCGCCGCCGCTCGCCGCTGATCTGCCGTGAAAGAGGGGCCCCCCGCAAACCCCTTGCGCAGCCTGGCCAACCACTGCCAGGCTGCGCTATGGGGTGGATCGGGACTCCCCCTGACGTCAATGATGTCGATGACGTCATTCCGTTCGTCGCCAGAACGGGATTTCCTGATGGGTTTAATCGCCAGGGGCGATCAGAAGGGTAGGAGGGAGGGAGCAGGGAGGGGGGAATCATGTAGCTAGCTAGGCTAGCTACATGATAAAAAAAAAACAATTAGGTGGAAAAAAAACATGCCAGGGAGGTTAAGACTAGTCTCTGAGTCTCTTTAAGGATGTGAGTGCATTCTGAACATGATAAACCGGGTAGCAACCTGTGGTACTAACACACAAAGGGAAGACGTTTAGTGGTACGTCATTCAGCTACGGATCTGTCCCTACTGCTTGGCAGTAGGGATGCTCATTCATATTTCGCGGACTTGAAATTTCTGCATTTCCGATCGGAAATTGGATTTCTGCCGAAATACTTCATTACCTCAATTCGGTAAATGTAGCCCAATCACAGTACCGGTACTCGCAAGCATTGGGCCAATCAGAGAATGCAGAGTAAACTCGGAAGTATTTGGCCAATCAGAGAATGTAAAGGACAAAAAAATACTACTCAGAAATCGGAACTTGAAAATCTAAAATTGGTAATCTGCATTGGCGGAAATCGGAATTTCTACAGAATTGGAGAATTGGCATTTCCGACCACCCTTACTTTGCCGTTTGTCCATCCGGCCCACAGAGAGGATGGAGAGAATAGTATAGAAGAGTTTAGGAAGAATATAAATAATGTATAAATATTGGGTCCAGTTTAGCCCTTGTATATCTCTCTGCTACAGGTCATAGCAGGACAGGCTGTGCACTAGTATATAGGGAATGTGGGAGTGGTCGGAGTCTATATACTTCAGTAGATAGGGAATGTGGAGGGGTCGGAGTCTATATACTTCAGTAGATAGGAAATGTGGGTGGGGTCAGTCAGAGCCAGAGGTGTGGAGACAACAGAGAACAGACAAGTATCTCAGTAGCACATTGTGAAATCAGCTCACTCTGCTGTGCACTGCAGCAGCCATGGATCTCCTGCCATCTGCAGTGCTCACCTTCCTGGTGGCATCAGTAATCAGGTTCATTTATGAATTCCTTTTTGTCAAAACTCCCAAAAACTTTCCCCCTGGCCCCCGGCCTTTGCCGCTGATCGGGAACCTGCATATTATCAATCTGAAGAGGCCCTACCTGACTCTGATGGAGGTAAGTAACATCTGGGGAATGTTTATTATACATGTGACCTGTTATTGCATGGTATGCACACATCCTCTGCAGCAGCCAATCAAACCTTGCATATTGCCTTCTTGTCTGTAGTAAGGTGGCTCATGCATAAAGCAATCAGATTTTGCAGTCTTTCTACAAATTTTAGCCAACGTTTTGAGGACTTATGCCTGGCAAACCTCATGCAATTTCCCATCAGACTGATGGGTTGAATCAACAATTTCGTGACAGGATCACATTTGTACATTGCTAATCTGAAATTGATCCCTTTCTCGATTGGCGGTTTGGGCATCTCACTGGAAATTGCATGATGTGTACCACGCATAAGAGACTGGATGTAAATTTGATGTATTTTCAAAAAGGTCCTTCAACTGCATCTTTATTCTAACATTGAATAAAGATTGTACAATCAGATTGGATAGTATATGGCCAGTATCGTTAGCTCAGTTTACTTGAGTAAGGGTAGGAACCCACTGAGCATTAAGGGATTGCTTTAAATCGCTAGCGATTTCCCTAAACGCTCTGCCAATATAAATAAATGTAACAAATTACACAGTGGCAACTGCGATCTTCAATGTAAAGTATATAAGCGCTGGCAAATCACTCATGAATCGCTACACATAGCGATTTGTGTGTAATTTCTAAATTACTACAAACTGTAAAAAAAAATTATAATAATTTGAAACAACCAATCAGAATTTAAATCGCTAATCGCAAATTGCTATCACAATCTCTGGCAAAAAGCTTACGCTTTTGAAAACCGCTACCAAAATCGCCGGAAAACGCTCATGAAATCACTTACAAAGCGCTAATTAAAAATGCTAGCGATTGCGCTAGCGATTTGCGATTTATATTGGGTTCCAGGCCTAAAGTAGTAGTGTTTTTTTTTTTTTTTTTTTTTTTTTAATAGAATATGAAGCAAATTTAAAAACAAGAAAAACAGATACTTACCTAAGGAGAGGGAAGTCCCTGGATTTTATAGAGCCTTACCAATCCTCTCTCGGTCCCCTCGTTCCACCGTTTTTGTGTGTTGTTTGTTTTTTCTTTTACAAATCACTTCCGACTCCCTAAAGTGTACCTGAGATGGGGGGATATAAATAAATTATACATATCTGGGGCTTCCTCCAGCCCCCTTCAGGCTCATCGCTACCTCGCCATCTTCCTGGGCCACCTTGACCCTCCGTTATTTAGGGGTTAAAGGATACCCAAAGTGACATGTGACATGATGAGATGGACATGTGTATGTACAGTGCCTAGCACACAAATAACTATGCTGTGTTCCTATTTTTCTTTCTCTGTCTGAAAGCGTTAAATTTCAGGTATGTAAGTGGCTGACTCAGTCCTGACTCAGACAGGAAGTGACCACAGTGTGACCTTCACTGATAAGAAATTCCAACTATGAAACACTTTCCTAGCAGAAAATGGCTTCTGAGAGCAAGAACAAGATAAAAAGGGGAATTTCTTATCAGTGAGGGTCACACTGTAGTCACTTCCTGTCTGAGTCAGCCACTTACATACCTGATATTTAACTCTTTCAGGCAGAGAAAGAAAAAAAGGAACACAGCATAGTTATTTGTGTGCTAGGCACTGTACATACACATGTCTATCTCATCATGTCGCATGTCACTTTGGGTATCCTTTAAAGTCCTTCAGTCAGGGCCAGTCGGAGCATGTGCAGTCTGGCTGCATGCTCCTCCCTGTCGCATTCTGTGCCTCTGCTCTGCTGCCTCTCCATCCTCTCTGACAGGCCATGTTGAGCACTGTAGTGCACCACCCAAAGTCTCCCCACATATTAGGCAGGCATGTAATCAAAGTGAAAAACAAAAAAACAAAAACTGTTCAACTTACCTGGGGCTTCTTGGAGCCCCTCCCAGTCATCCTGTGTCTTGCCCTTCCAAGTTCCTCTAGCCAGCAGCCGTGAACGCCTCAAAGCTGGCCAGTCACATGCCTACCCATGAAGTACCCATGCACAGCAGCATTTTTCTTTGCATGCACAGTACAGGAAAATCGCTAGCGCGCATAATGCTCCCAGCAATGGGGGCGTGATCTGGAAACGCGCAGCTTGGGGCTGAACATGCTCAGAAGCGTCCGACTGGCCACAACTGGCAGGGGGTCACCGCTGCTTACTGGAGAGTCGCTGAAGGAGAGGGCGGGCACAGCATGGCCAGGTGCACACATGGCAGAAACACTTGCGTAGTGGGAAACGCTGCGTTTTATGCAGCAATGTTAGTTTATGGGACGCAGAAGGACCAGCGTTCCACCTGCGATTTACAGTAAGCATTCTGCAGACGCTTGCAGTGTTGCATAATATGCATGATGGCTGTCAAAACGCACATACTGAAAGCCTATGGAAACGCATATGCGTTGCGTTTTCCATGCGTTTTATGCTGCGATTTTAATTAAAAAGTAAATATATCTGACATGTTTCCGCTTCCTGTTGTCTTCCTAATGAATTGCATACATTCTGCTGCGTTTTCCGCGGGTGCACATATGCGTTTTCTATTAGCGAACCGCAAAAGCATACAAAAGCACGCAATACGCATGAAAAATGCAAAGACATAAAAAAAACGTTTTTCCTCCAAACGCAAACCCGGGTCTTGCAGCATTTTTTTTTAGATTTCAATGTAAAGTATAGGAAAGTGGAAAACTGCTCCGAAAAGCGCTACATCAGAGAGGTTTTCTAAGCGTTTTTGTTACAGAAGCTGTTCAGTTACAGCTTTACTGTAACAAAATATAAAATCTGCTACATAAAAACGCTCCAAAAAAACACCAGGCATGTTTAGAAAATCTTTCTAAACATGCCTAGAATCGATCTGAAATCTGCTTCAAAAACCTCTGGCATTTTGCGGATCTGCTAGTTGTTTTTGGTGTGCACTGGCCAGGGCAGGATTTACCATAAGGCACACCTGATTACAGAAAGGCGGCTCACTCCCCTCTCTCAGAGCCTCACTCAGGGCCGTCCTTAGGTTTCACAGCACCCTGAGCGAAACCTGATTTTTGTGCCCCCCCCCCTATCCTCTTCCTGCATGCGTGCACACGCACACACACACACACACACACACACACACACACACACACACACACACACACACACACACACACACACACACACACACACACACACACACACACACACACACACACACACACACACACACACACACACACACACACACACACACACACACACACACCCAGGCCCATATGCAATTCACCTTTTCTCCTGAGATATCTCCTAGGACAGTGGTTCCTAACCTTTTTGACGTTGTGACACAAATGCTCAGATATGTGTAATAGAAAAAATACTATTAACCTCCCTGGTGGTAAGCCCGAGCCCCCCCCAGACCCCGTGCGCTGCCTGGCCAATCAGTGCCAGGCAGCGCTGAGGGGTGGATCGGATTCCCCTTTGACGTCACGACGTCGATGACGTCGGTGATGTCATCCCGCCCCGTCGCCATGGCGACGGGGGAAGCCCTCCAAGAGATCCCGTTCTTTGAACGGGATCTCTTGATCTCTGTTCGCTGAAGGCGATCGGAGGTCCTGGGGGGATGCCGCTCAGCAGCGGCTATCATGTAGCGAGACATTGTCTCGCTACATGAAAAAAAAAAAAATTAAAAAAAGGTATTTGCTGCCCCCTGGTGGATTTTAACAAACCACCAGGGAGGTTAATAACCACGAATGGATGGAAAGACTTCACTAGAGCTGCCCCTATCCTGTGGAACTCTCTCCCGCTGCCCATCAGGCTCGCTCCCACCTTCAACACCTTCAAAAAAGCACTCAAAATTCACTTCTTCAAGGAGGCCTACATCAACTCAACACTACCCTAATCCTTTCTGCCAATAACTTCTTGATGCACCCCCTCCTTTTGTGTCACCAGCCCCTCCCTCTAGATTGTAAGCCTTTGGCAGGGCCCTCTTCCCTTGTGTATCATACTTGACTGTGTGCACTTTACCCAGAATTTGGAACTGGTAATTTTTTACCACTACCATTCCAGTTTATGATCTGGCATTGTACTATTATCTGCATTGTGTTGCGTATCTTATCGCTATTACCTGTATTGTTGTATCTATGGTCTGTTACCTGTATTGTTCTGTCAACCCTGTTATCATTGTCTGTAATCCTATTTATTGTACAGCGCTGCGTAATATGTTGGCACTATATAAATCTAATAAATAATAATAATAATAAAAAGAGTGCATTATCCTGAACACACTTAAAAATGAAGGCTACAATATTTCAGGAATAATAATAAAAACAATCAGTTGGACAGTTAGCTCCCCCCCCCCCACATTTAAAATGATAGCACAGCACTGACAATTTGCACCACACGTTATAGCCGCAGTGTGCCCCCCCCCCCCTCCCAAAAAAAAGCCCTCAGACTCATTATGGGTAGGTAGCCAGCCAGGTATAGGTGCCCCCAGAATAGGATCTTATGTGTAGGTGCCCTCAATATAGGTAGCCAGGCATAGGTGCCTCCAATATAGGTAGCCAGGTGTTGGTTCCCTCAGTAAAGGTACCCAGCTATAGGTGCCCCCAGTATAGGAATTAGGTGTAGGTGCCCTCAGTATAGGTAACCAGCTAAAGGCGCCCCCTTGGATGCCGGCGCCCTGAGCGACCGCTCCGGTCACTCAGGTCAAAGGCCGGCTATGGCCTCACTCCTGCATTAAAGAGAGCCTGTAACAAAAAAAAAAGTCCCCTGGGGGGTACTCACCTCAGTAGGGGGAAGCCTCAGGGTCCCAACAAGGCTTCCACCTCCGCTGTAGCTGCAGGCAGTCCAGCACTGGCTCCCCCGAAGTGTCCCGCAATCCTCCCTCAACAAGGCTGATAAGCGATGATTTATTTTCCTTTCCTGGCTCCAGCGGGGGCGCTGTTGCGGCTCTCCGCACGGAGATAGGTGAAGATAGCCGATCTCCGCCGGGTCCGCTCTACTTCACAGGAGACTTGCGTCTGCACAGTAGAGCGGCCCGACAGCAATCGGCTATTTCCGCTATCTCTGAGCGGAGGGCCGATACTGCACCTGCGCTGGAGCTCGGGAGGTAAATATTTACATCCCTGCCGTACTGGGAGGATTTTCGCCGTCGCAGTTGGACCGAGCAGGATGGGGGAAGCCCCAATAGGTGCCGGAGGCTTCCCCCACCCGAGGTGAGTACCCCCCAGGGGAGGTTTTTCTCATTACAGGTTTTCTTTAACTATGAGTCCTGAGCAGAGTGTAAATGAAGGTTACTCACCCAGCTCTCTGTATTCCACTGATGAGATCTCACTTCAGTTGGGGGCATCTCTAGCTACTTAAAGGACTTCCGAGGCCAAATGATAAAAAAAAGTTAACTACATGCATCCTATTTTAAGGCATGGAGGACGTCGTCCGCGCCCTCCGTGCCGTTCCGCCCGGTCCCCGCCACTCAATAGCCCCCCGGGCCAGCTCCCGACCTCACGGCCCGGGTTGGGCTCTTCTGCCTGCACAAGGATTGCCGCATGAGATGGCCGCATGAGATGGCCGCGCAGTCCGCTTAGCCGCGAGTGCGGCTGCGTAGCTCTAGGGCCAACCCCCCGATCCACACTACAGGCTGTTTCCTGTAGCGTGGATGGGGGGTTGGCTACAGAGCATCACCAGCATTGGTTGGGAGGAAGCTGGTGCTGCTCTGCCATTGGCCAATCTCTCCTGCTCCATGGGATTTTTGGCTCGTGCCCCAGGACAACGTAACACAGCCTGCAAATCGCTATTGTCACAGTAATTGTGACAGTAGTGAAGTATTCTGATTGGAAGAATAGCTGTGGAGGGAAAAAAAATAATGTCCTTGGAGAACTCGGTCGAAAAGTTGATTGAATAAGGACCAGAAGGAGGTTTTTCTGTATCAGCTGTAGCTCAAAAACTAAAGAGAGGTGCGAGCAAAATAAATTAAAAAAAAGCAAGATCTTCTTACCTGGTGCTTCCTCCAGCCTCTCGCAGCCTATTTGCCCCTCGCCACAGCTCCGGTGCCCGGGGATCCCCTCCGTTGCAGATACTGAACTCGCCAGGTCGGCATCTTCTGCTCCTGCATAAACACGAGGCCGCATCGCTCGCAATCAGGGCCGGCCTTAGGTTTCACAGCGCCTTGAGCGAAACATGATTTTTGTGCCCCCCCTTTATCCTCTTCGTGTGTGCATACATACACACCAGCCCAATAGCCCATATGCAATTCACCTTTTCTCCTGAGTTACCTCCTAGGACAGTGGTTCCTAACCTTTTTGAAGTCATGACACATCACACCAAATGCTCAGATCTCCATGATACATCACACATGTATAATAGATAAAATACTATTAATATCTACAAAATGGATGGAAAGAGTGTATTATCCTGAATCAGCTTAAAAATGAAGGAATAAAGTCTAGAACCTTTCAGGAATATTATTAAAAACTATCAGTGGGACAGTTAGCTCCCCCCTCCTCCCAATTTGGAATGATAGAACAGCACCGACAATTTTCACCCTGGGCTATAGCCACAGTGCGCTCCCCCCAAAAAATGCCCTAAGACTCAGTATAGGTAGGTAGCCAGGTATATATGCCCCCAGTATAGGCTCTCATGTGTAGGTGCCCTCGATATAGGTTGACAAGCATAGGTGCCCCCAGTATAGGAAATCAGTTGTAAGTCTCCCCCCATAGGTACCCTCAGTATAGGTAGCCAGGAGTAGGTGCCCTCTCTCAGTATAAGCAGCTAGCTATAGGTGCCCCCAGTATAGTAAGTCAGGTGTAGATGCCCTCAGTATACATAGCCAGCTATAGGTGCCCTCTGCATAGGTAACCAGCTATAGGTGCCCCCTTCAAAGCCGGCGCCCTGAGCGACTGCTCCTGTTGCTCAGGTCAAAGGGCGGCTATACTCGCAATCACGCTTACGTGGCCTGGCTCAGGTGCAGTACCTTTTTAAACACCTTTTTAAACAGTACTTCTGTGCCTGTCTAGAATGCTCCAGGCCACATGAGCGTGATCAAGAGTGGCACAGCCATGTGCTGGGACAGGCACAGAAGATGCCGACCTGGCGAGGTCGACATCTGCAATGGAGGGATTTCGGGACACTGGAGCTGCGGCGAGGGACAGATAGGCCTCCAGGGGCTGGAGGAACCCCAAGCTAAGTAGATATTGCTTTGTTTGTTTTTTATTTTATTTTTTATTATTATTATTTTGCTCACACCTGTCCTTTAACCACTTCCGGATTTCGGGTGGTTTGGCTGATCTGTGCTGCGGGGGCTCTTCAGCCCGCAGCACAGATCAGATATCAGGCAGGGCGATCAGACTTCCCCCCTTTTTTCCCCACTAGGGGGATGTCCTGCTAGGGGGGGGGGGTCTGATCGCCACCGCGCTGCTGTGCCTAGAGGGGGGGCTCCTCAAAGCCCCCCTCCGCAGCACTATTCCTCCCTCTGCCTCCTTCCCTCCCTCCCCTCTTCATTATAGTGTTGTCCGGATCATGAACGATTCGGATCTTTGATCCGAATCTATTTTGTGAGTTGAATCATCCGAATCATCAAAATGAGTGATTCGGATCGCGAAGGGGGCGGGCCAGGAGTGACACGCCCCCTTTCAGCGGGCAGCGGTGTCCTGGAAGCAGAGCAGAGATGGATCGCTCTGTTGAAAGGGAGTCAGCCTTGCACAGCCATAGGTAGATGAGAGAGAGGGGACATCGGTGCCACTGCCAGATATGTGTAGAGCACACATACTGGCTGCAATATGCTGCTCATTATAGGCTGTCTGTTACGTAGTTGTGCACAGTGAACACATTGGAAACTTTTGGCACAGCTCAGTAACGTTACAGGCAGCATGCAATTACAGGGCAGGCACTGTAATTGCTGTGCAATATGATCCTCCTGCACTGCTCTAAACAGCTGCACTTCACTTCTGGGAATGCTTTGGGGAATGGGAGTTGGGAGTATACAGATGAACATATAGGTGAAATATATGTAAAGCATATGATTGCAGCATGTGGGTATTGCGTGCAAACAAACATTTCTGCTCTCTGCTCGTCCCTCCTCCCTTCTCTGTCCACTCCCTGCCCTCTGTACATCTTATCCCCTTCTCTGTGTGTCCACCCCCCTCCCCTTCTCCTGTCCTGCTAGTCATTTCACCCCCAAATGCTTCCCTTGTAAAATGATCCGAGATTCGGATCAAAGATCCGGATCTTTTCAATGATCCGATTCGAATCATCCGGATCATTGAAAAGATCCGAACTTCACATCTCTACTTCATTATGGGCTGCGCAGGACGGAAATTCGTCCTGCGCCGCCTCAGATAGGCTTCAGCCTATCAGATGCCGGCGATCCCCGGCCAATCAGAGGCCGGGGATCGCCGATCTCCTTTACAGTGCTGCTGCGTAGCAGCGCCGTATGTATGTAAACAGCGGGGAAGATGTTCCCCGCGTGTTTACATTTACCCTGCGAGCCGCGATCGGAGGCTCGCAGGGTGTTCACGGAGACGTTTCCATGGAAACAGCTTCAGGATTCAGGGGCGTACTTATGCGTACGCAGAATCCTGAAGTGGTTAAAGCAGATTCAAACTAAAAACAGATCAGGCCTTGAAAAATAATTAACACTACAATTTAATATGAAATCCGGATTTGTTTATTTTTTTATATAAACATTCAGATAACTAATTCTAGACTTCCCCCCACCCTCCCCTTCATAGTAACAGAATACATTGCTAGCCTGCGGGGCTAGAGATGCTTCTATACAGCCTCGCCTCTAAACGGTTGCCCGAGGGAATGGTTCCCGATTCCTGCTGGACAACATTCCTCATACGTGTTTAGCCGGCTTCAGCAGCAACCAGAAACTGAATCACTTCTACTAGGATTTCCTGAGGCACCAGCAATCGTGTAGTAATACGACTGCAGGGGCATTGATCCTAAGAGCAAAATATGTGAAATGTACTTGGGAATGTTCAACTGAAGCTAAAAGCTTCTTTTTGCTGTAAATTTGATGTGGCATACACAGTTGGTTAATTTCCAGGCCCCTTTTACACTTGCATTGCAAGTGTGCATTGTGTTACCCTGTTTTACCCCAGGGTGACACAACGGCAATGCAAGTGTTTGGAGCCTAGCACGCTTATTGCGTTACAATGCGCCAGATGTATCCAATCTGCCGCAATCCCGACGCACAGCCTTCAGTGTGTTACCACAAGAACCGTGTTTGATGCACGATGCTTGGGGTAATGGAAGTCTATGGGCGATGCAGGTAGTGTAAACTACCTCTTTGGCTGCTCCGTTGTCCTGTTATCGCCGCCAGTAATCACTGCGCTTCTCTGTGCATGCGTGGCTCAGCTGCCCATTCGCCCCCACTGCGCACCTGCAGCTGGGAGCATTCGGCGCTTGCACACTAGTACTGCGCAGGCACATAATGCTCCCGGAAGCGGGAACATCATGGGGCACGGGCGTGGCTGGGCCATGCATGCACAGGAGTACATGACTAGCCACACCTGGCCAGATTACCGGTGTAGATTACAGGACAATGTAGTGGCCGCCTGGCCGGAGAGGACAGCGAGGGAGCCCAGGCACCTCATAAGGCTGGAGGAAGCCCCAGGAAAATATAAATACACCCATTATTGCCATATCTGGTACACTTTAAAGGAAACCTGAGATGTTAAATATCGGTATATTTAAATTTCCTGGGGCTTCCTCCGGACCCATGAGGTGCGTGGGCTCCCTTGTTGTCCTCTACGGCCGCTCCGTTGTTCTTATCGCCACTGGTAATCTGGCAAGCATTCTAGCGTTGGCACAAGGGCCTGACGGGGGCCCCGCAAGCGCAGAAGCCCGGACTACCGGTAGGGATAAGAAGACAACAGAGGGGCCGGAGAGGATGGCGAAGGAGCCTAGGCATCTTGTGGGGCTCGGCTTTCATTGGCTCCTGATTGTGTGATCAATGTAAGCCAATGGTAGTTGCTTACATTGATGACAGTGCAATAGTGTACAGAGGCGACAATAGAATAAAAATAGTATCAATTTAAAATCAGTAAATTGTGGGTGGTAAGGGTGGACTTACCCACCCAACAAAAAAAACACAAGCACTGATTCAAGTGTAGTAAAAATAACATTAAATTTAATTGGTACTCCCAGTAAAAACAGTTTGCAACGCGTTTCACGGGTCCCAAGCCCACTTCCTCAGGCAAAAAAACAAAGGCGCCACACTCGTCTACACAAGGACACTGTGCTCCTGCCTGCAATATATATATGTTTTTTTTGCCTGAGGAAGTGGGCTTGGGACCCGTGAAACGCGTTGCAAACTGTTTTTACTGGGAGTACCAATTCAATTTAATGTTATTTTTACTACACCTGATTTAGTGCTTGTGTTTTTTTGTTGGGCGGGTAAGTCCACCCTTACCACCCACATTTTATTGATTTTAAATTGATACTATTTTTATTCTATTGGCGTCTCTGTACACTATTGCACAATTTGATCCACCTGGTGGATGGGTGTTTACACCCCTATTTTTTTCCTTCTAACGAGAGTGACTTTTTAACCTGAGCGAGGACAGGTCCAATCTCCTCGACTGCGATTGAAGTGGTTGCCTTATCTTGGCAACCAAGACTTGTGAGTATAACAACTTGTATTGTCCTTCCACCTATGCTAATTATACCACAGTAATACACTATTGGGGGCTCTCGATTATCTTTTTCCTTGTTACATTGATGACAGAGTCAGGAGCCAATGAAATCGGCTCCTGACCGGCTCACAGAACTCTTCTGTCATAGAGACGGCAGGGTGAGTTAGCTGGGGTGGGGAGACAGCAACGAGATGGGCGGGAGCTACAAAGCAGTGAGAACATGCAGGGGAAGTGCCAGGGATGTGAAATCTACACCCTGGCAGGTATTAGAGCATCAAAACAGGAGGTAGATTTCAATTGCAGGTGTCTAGAAGCGGTTAAAGGAATCATCAGGTAAAATTAATAAAAACTATGCTTTACTTACCTGGGGCTTTCTCCAGTCCCTTGCAGCCGACTGTCCCACGATGACTGCTCCGCTCTCCGCCGCCGTCCCGGTCTCCCTGCACAGTGCAGAGGCCGACCTCGAGGTCGTCCTTACTGCGCCTGTGTGAAGCGGCACTGTCAATCAAGCCCACGTTGTCCGCGGCTTACTGCGCAGGCACAGAACTACTGATTTGCCGATGTTGTGACATCTGTTTTCTATTTAAGCTTTCAAAAACCTACGGCTCGGTGTTCAGCATCCAGATGGGCAGGAAGAAGATGGTGGTGCTGAGCGGGTACGAGACAGTGAAGAACGCTCTTGTCAATCGTGCTGAGGAGTTTGGAGAAAGAGCTCATGTTCCAATATTGGAGAAACTGGATAAAGGAAATGGTGAGAAAGGTTTGGTATTAGTTATGGAAAAGAGGTCTGTGGTGAGTCGGTGACACTGTGGAGAAATGGGAACACCTCCCCCATCGCTTGATTATGGCAGTAGGTTTCAGCTCTCCCAGCTGTGAGCTTTTCCTCTGATGTGTTTAAGGCCTTTTTTCCATGAGCAGTTGAACTCGGCTCAGCAAGCAATTACCAGGCAGCAGTAAGCAGTTACCAGGCAGCAGCAAGCAGTTGTGAGCGTTTGAGAGGCATTTCTACCAAGGAAAGTATCTAATTTTATGAGAAAACAAAGTTAATTACCTAAGTAGTAAGGTCTAGGTCAGGGGTGGGCAAACATTTTGACTTGAGGACCACATTGGGTTCTCAATTTTAACTGAAGGGCTGGACCAGAATAGGTAAGTACGCATAAAAGATGGGTATGGCCATGACAGGATGTGGGCAGAGCTAACTGTGATGTAACAGTGTAATGCCGGAGTTTTCTCCCACAACACAGTTAGGCAAAGTGACCCTAATGGTAATTAGACAATGTCCCCCCCCCCCACCCACCCACAAACAGCAAATGGTAGCAGCCAGTACCCATTGGCACCAAACAACACAGGCCCAGGGACAGCAGGCAGACCCCCTCAGTCAGAAAGACAGATAATTCAGCAGGGTTACCCCCAAAATACACATAATGCGGCAGCGTTTCCCCCAAAATACACACCATGTGGCAGCACTTCCCCCAAAATACACATAATTCAGCAAAGTTTCTAACAAAATACATATAATGTGGCAGCGTTTTCCACAAAATACACGTAAAGTCGGCAGTGTTCCTACAAAAATACACACATTTGACATTTTTTTTTACACATAAAAATATGAGGCAGCAACACATTAGGCAGCGCTCCTCTTTAATGTTTTATTTATGTATGCCCCCTCCGTCCATCATGTACCCTTCCCCAAGATGGTGTCCCCTGCTGTCCAAACACTGAAAATAAAATATATCTACTCACCTACCAGATGACTTTCAGCCTCCAGTGTCACTGCCCGGTCTTCATATCTCCCGCTGATAGGCATAGCAGGGCTATGTGAAAATTGCGCCAAAGCCCTGCACTGGAGACACAAATAGACTCCAGTGCTGAGCTCCGGATGCCATTTTCCCATAGACCTGCTCTGCTGGAACTCACAGATTTCTGCAGCATGTAGGTGAGCTGCGGCCAGTGAACTGGCGTGGTGTCTGTTGGACGTGGGTCGTAGTTTGTCCACCCCTGCTGTAGATGGTCCATAGGCTTCCCACATACACCTGGAGCCCCCGACTGCTGTTTGAGACCCTCTTCTTCTAGTGGCCACACTCCCATCCTAGTATGAGCTTCCCCTTACTGGGCATGCATGCATAAGCTGTGCGTAAGCCCAGCAGACAGAAGATGTTTGAGCATGGAGGAAAAAAAGCTGTGCACGAGTGGCTGCACTGTACTGGGCATATGTGGACCTCATTCCCTCTTGCCCAGTACATAAAAGCTCAGACTTGGATGGAGAGAGTCCACAAGAGCATTTTCGACAAACCTATGATGAGGTGTATGCTCAGTGGGACCCCGCACTGGAACAGTGGGCATCGGGATAAGCCAAGCTGAACTATCCGCACTACCGAGGTAAGTATGAATTTTTTATGGTTTGTTCGCTTCATGTACACTTTCAAGTATTCTATAGGCACAATAAATAATTTATGCACCCTGCTTCCCTTTGCTAGGTCTTCTTTTTTCTCATGGAGAAAACTGGAAAACAATGAGAAGATTTACGATCACAACATTACGTGATTTTGGCATGGGGAAGAAAACAATTGAAGACAGAATTCTGGATGAGTGTGATCATCTGGTGCTGCGATTCCAGGCCTTCCAAGGTACGATCCAAGACTGTGATTGACAGTAATATCTATATATGCTATACAAGAGTAGAACAGCTGTTTGAAGTCTCAAGCATTTCCTGGTCCTAAGCACTGTAGTGCTGCACTTAGGACCCATTTGTTTATCTGTGCATTTGTTCGTTTTCTACATCTTGAACTACACCTAACCGTCTTTAATTGGAACCCGCCGCCTGCTGCCACTGATAGATGCTGGAGGGGAGCACTAAGGGGAGAGCCCAAGATAAGAAAGGGGGGAATAGAGGTACTGCCCCCCCTTCCCTGCCAATGTGTGGCCATGCTTTCCTCTTATGCTGCAATCCCTCCTGCCCACAAAAATGGCCATGAGTGGGCCCCAGAGGGGCCTGCAAAATGAGATAAGGGAGTGAGTCACTAAACTATGGTAACTTTTTACCAGTATTTATGCAAGCTCCGTAAGGTGCATTGCCCACATTGCACAGCTTGGGTTACGTGTACAGCTCCAAGCAAATTCACTCTTACCTTTAGACACTGTTTTATTGACCAGAGGAATGGATATTCGAAAAACGTGTTTTTGAATAAATTATTTTTGTATCTTATATCAGATGTTATCTTGGGGTAAGTTTGTCTTGCCTTTTAAACTATTTTTAATAATTTTACACATCCTTTGGGGGCATCTCCCTCCCAGTGTTACACCTCCGAATCTTCATGAGGGTTCTGGATTTAGTTTGGACAGTTGTTTGTTTTTTATATTTTCCCATACACTATCCCTTATTTTGGAGTGTAACCTAACCACACCGAAGCAAGCCAACCCTCTCTTGGTGGTCGGTGACATCACCTTCAAGCGAAAATAGGTGGTTGTTGTTCTGCAACCTGATTTTGTGAGTCCTTTCAGTATTACTTTGCATACTACATCATAAAGTGCTCCTGGTTCATTCTTGTTTATCTCCCCCTGGAAGGACAACAGGTATTCCAGACACCCATCATGCAGGTTTGAGACTCTATTGTTTTGACATACAACACCCATTAACAGAAATTTCCATATTCAGTTGTAGAAATTCTGCATATTTAATCTGCAGACTGTCACATGTAGCCCTACTGATCCGCTGTTTGACTAGAGCTTTTGACATATCAGAGACCCAACTACTGGTTATCATTCCCTGCACTGGGGCCCAAGCCTGTGAGAGCCCCCAAATTCTTACCCTCCCATCCTTCCTTAAAGGGACCCTGAGCAGGATCCAAAAATGTCATAATGAACTTACCCGGGGCTTCCTCCAGTTCCTCGTAGTCCAGTTTATTTATTCAAAAACAGTGCATGCACAGAGCGAGATGGGCGCACAGAGGGGCCGCGCATGCAGTTGCGCATGACTTCACTGCGCTAATGGAGCCGCCAATGGAAGATCAGTGGAAGCACAGAGGATGCAGAGGGACCTCACGGACTACAAGGGGCTGAAAAAAGCCCCAGGTAAGTTAATTCTGGCATTTCTGGGTCCTGCTCAGGGTGCATTTAACCCAACCCTTCTCCCAGAGATGTTTTTGTGGCAGTGCATGGAGGGAATCATGGTGGCCACACTGTTACGTGAGGAGACATGGTGACCTTGGTACTTGGCAGATAGGCCCTGTGGCTGTGGGGACCACTACAGGAGGAGGAGTTGTGAATGCAGCGGCTCCATCAATGTTATTCCAGGGCTCCCATGAGTTGTTTTGCTTCTGCAACATACTCAGGAGGTCGTAGTCTTTTTGGGTAACACCGCCTAGTCTTGGAGGCTCGTTTGCCATTTTATAGTGCTTAAAGAGACTCTGTAACAAAATGTTCAGCCTTATTTCTTCTATCCTATAAGTTCCTATACCTGTTCAAATGTGGTCTGGATTACTGCAGCCTTTTCTAGTTGCACAGTGGCTGTATTATCTCTGTTATCTAATCTTCTTTCCTCTGAAGGCTTTGTGGGGCTCAGGCACTCAGGCAGAAATGTGCTGCTCTGCTTGTGATAGGATATAAGCTATACACACCCTCTCCACGCCCCCTGCAGACTCTGTATGAGTCACAGACTGATCTTCTCTCAGCCTATCACATGCCATGCTTTGTGTTTGTAAACACTGCCTAAAACTGGCAATTACAATCCAGGATTGCAGCAGGGAGTGGCAAAAAAGCACAGAGGGGCCCAGGAGACCATAATGAACAGAACGGTATGCTTTTTATTGTAGGAATTTTAGAGTACAGATTCTCTTTAAGTTACTTTTTATCACTAACGTACTGTATTCCATTTTGCAGGGAAACCTTTCCACAATTCGGGGATTCTGAATGCTGCCATAGGAAACATTATTGTGTCCATAGCATTAGGACATCGCCTGGATTATGAAGACCCCGTGTTTTTAAAACTCTTGAGAATAATAGAAGAAAATGTCAGACTTGCCGGAACGCCAATGATATCAGTAATGTCTTTTCTGCAATTTAAGGACCTTTAAAAAAAACGCATGATATTTAACTTCTGCCGAATGAGGAACTCTTCATACCTTAACTACTTTCTGACCGTGGTGATTGAAATCTACGCCCTGTTTTGGTGGGCTCCTGGCTGGCAGGGTGTAGATTTCAATCATCGTCCGCAGCGCACATTCGCCATTTCCATTGCTCCCTGCCGATCGTGCTGCTGAAACCCGACATTTCTCACCGCAGCTCACAGGCTCTGTCTGTCTCTATGACGGCAGAGCCATGTGATCCGGTCAGGAGCCGATTTCAATGTAAGCTGCTCCCTTTGGCTTACATTGATAGACACGGTCAAGAGTCAATGAAAGTGGCTGCTGACCAGCTCACATGACTCTGCCGTCACGGAGACGGCAGAGTCTATGTCCTGAGGATCCCGGCGTGCGGCGATGATGGTGGTTGCGGCGGGTATGCGCTACCATTCGTCGGCATTCCGTCGTTCTTGTACCAGCGGTCTCTGGTCCTTAAGGGAGCAGAGACCGCTGGTACTTAAGTGGTTAATAATCCTCTGTTCGAACAGTAAGACAGCTCCATTTTCCTCCCTTCCTTACTCTACTCCATCTTCTCTCATCGCCCACCAGTGATGACCGTAAATGGCTAATTAGGATTATGCAACATTTTGCATACATTTTTGCAATTACACCTATACGTAATTACAAATTGTTCATTCAATTGATTTTTGTATAATCATTCGTAATTATGCATGCATTTACGTGTAATTTACACGTACTTTTGTGCCGAATTTTGGCGGTGTATAGCAAAGCCCCCATACAAGCTATTGCTACCAAAATAATTACATACTGTATGTTAAGGAGAATAGTGGATACATCACTAAGGGGCACCTGTAGCTGCCTGTGATGGGCAGGGAACTAAGAGAGAAGTGACAGCCAGCACACGTGTAGTGCAGTTTGGTGGAGGTTTGTGGGTTTGAGGAGGGAAAAGTCTCAGGTGCCAGGACATCTGTGCCTATAGGCTCATATGAGGTACAGTGGTGTGAAAAACTATTTGCCCCCTTCCTGATTTCTTATTCTTTTGCATGTTTGTCACACTTAAATGTTTCTGCTCATCAAAAACCATTAACTATTAGTCAAAGATAACATAATTGAACACAAAATGCAGTTTTAAATGATGTTTTTTATTATTTAGTGAGAAAAAAACCTCAAAACCTACATGGCCCTGTGTGAAAAATAAATTGCCCCCTGAACCTAATAACCGGTTGGGCCACCCTTAGCAGCAAAAACTGCAATCAAGCAGTAGCGATAACTTGCAACGAGTCTTTTACAGCGCTCTGGAGGAATTTTGGCCCACTCACCTTTGCAGAATTGTTGTAATTCAGCTTTATTTGAGGGTTTTCTAGCATGAACTGCCTTTTTAAGGTCATGCCACAACATCTCAATAGGATTCAGGTCAGGACTTTGACTAGGCCTCTCCAAAGTCTTCATTTTGTTTTTCTTCAGCCATTCAGAGGTGAATTTGCTGGTGTGTTTTGGGTCATTGTCCTGCTGCAGCACCCAAGATCGCTTCAGCTTGAGTTGACGAACAGATGGCCGGACATTCTCCTTCAGGATTTTTTGGCAGACAGTAGAATTCATGGTTCCATCTATCACAGCAAGCCTTCTAGGTCCTGAAGCAGCAAAACAAGCCCAGACCATCACACTACCACCACCATATTTTACTGTTGGTATGATGTTCTACTGCTGAAATGCTGTGTTACTTCTACGCAAGATGTAACGGGACACGCACCTTCCAAAAAGTTCAACTTTTGTCTCGTCGGTCCACAAGGTATTTTCCCAAAAGTCTTGGCAATCATTGAGATGTTTTTTTAGCAAAATTGAGACGAGCCTTAATGTCCTTTTTGCTTAAAAGTGGTTTGCGCCTTGGATATCTTCCATGCAGGCCGTTTTTGCCCAGTCTCTTTCTTATGGTGGAGTCGTGAACACTGACCTTAATTGAGACAAGTGAGGCCTGCAGTTCTTTAGATGTTGTCCTGGGGTCTTTTGTGGCCTCTCGGATGAGTTTTCTCTGCGCCCTTGGGGTAATTTTGGTCGGCCGGCCACTCCTGGGAAGGTTCATCACTGTTCCATGTGTTTGCCATTTGTAGATAATGGCTCTCACTGTGGTTCGCTGGAGTCCCAAAGCTTTAGCAATGGCTTTATAACCTTTACCAGACTGATAGATTTCAATTACAGTACTTTTGTTCTCATTTGTTCCTGAATTTTTTTGGTACTTGGCATGATGTCTAGCTTTTGAGGTGCTTTTGGTCTACTTCTCTGTGTCAGATAGCTCCTATTTAAGTGATTTCTTGATTGAAATAGGTGTGGCAGTAATCAGGCCTGGGGATGACTACAGAAATTGAACTCAGGTGTAATAAACCACCTTTAGGTTATTTTTTAACAAGGGGGGGCAATCACTTTTTCACACAGGGCCATGTAGATTTGGAGTTTTTTTTTCTCACTAAATAATAAAAACCACCATTTAAAACTGCACTTTGTGTTCAATTAGGTTATCTTTGACTAATAGTTAACGGTTTTTGATGAGCAGAAACATTTAAGTGTGACAAACATGCAAAAGAATAAGAAATCAGGAAGGGGGCAAATAGTTTTTCACACCACTGTAAATCAGGAACTGGCCTGCACTTTCTACCTATACATCAACTCAGTGCCTTTGCCAAGCTGACTGCATACAAATCTACAGCATGGACTGTAAAGGGGCCTTAACCTCTCTGGCGGTCTATTAAAACCGCCAGGGGGCAGCGCAGCACATTAATTTTTTTTTAATCATGTAGCTAGCCACTGTGCAGCGGCATCCCCCCTCCCCTTCCGATCGCCTCCATCGATCAGAGCAAACAGGAAATCCCGTTCAGAATGGGATTTCCTGTTTGGCTTCCCCCGACAATCGGGATGACGTCATCTATGTCATGGCGCACGGGGGAGTCCCGATCCACCCCTTAGTGCTGCCTGGCGCTGATAGGCCAGGCTCTGCAAGGGGTCTGGGGGCGCGGCACGGCGGGTAGCAGCAAATCGGCACGGAGCGACGGCGATCGTAAAGCACACACAGCTAGCAGAGTGCTAGCTGCGTGTACCAAAAAAATAAATAAAATTATGCAAATCGGCCAACCAGGGCCTTTGAAATCCTCCATAGCGGCATAGCCTGAACTCAGTTTGGGCTTACCGCCAGGGAGGTTAAAGTTGATATTATTCACTAGGTGGTCCCTAAACCGGAAGCGGGAAAAAAGGCCGCTAGTGGACAAAAAGGGCGCCGTTATTCACCCTCATAATAAATAACGTTTAATGGACGCCGAGCAGGAAAAAAGGGCGCAGGACATAAATAACGTTTACAAACGGCACCAGGAGATTTTTAATGATTTATAAGTGTGCTTGTGGTGATTTACGTTTATAAAATGCACCCGTGCCGAATAACGTTTGTAAAAATACTAAACATATTTATCTTATTTAACTAATTAAAACATTATTTAAAGTTTTATCCCTTACTGTTTCGAAAACAATATTATTCACAAAATAAAGCGATCAGTACGTAACGTAAATTGCTAAATATTTTTTGCATCCACAATTAGTAAAACATTATTATCCACATAATAAAGGGGGTCTTAGGTTTAGGCACCACCAGGGGGGTCTTAGGTTTAGGCACCAACAGGGGGGTCTTAGGTTTAGGCACCAACAGGGGGGTCTTAGGTTTAGGCACCAACAGGGGGGTCTTAGGTTTAGGCACCAACAGGGGGGTCTTAGGTTTAGGCACCAACAGGGGGGTCTTAGGTTTAGGCACCACCAGGGGGGTCTTAGGTTTAGGCACCAACAGGGGAGTCTAGGGGTTAGGGATAGGTACAGGGAGGGTTCTGTGTAAGAGTAGGCTTAGGTATAGTTTTAGTAAAATTTTAGTAATAATTACTAATGTTTTACAACACTTATTACGAACGTAGTTATATTTATATCATCATTATAAAGAATATTTTCAGATTTTATTATAAGAACAAACCATAAATGAAGGTTATTCACAATAATATACAATTATAACAATTAAACATATATTATTGTTTTTTTAATAAACGTAATTATAAGTTTAACTTTTGAAACAGGGAAGATTAACGTTTTCACAATTGCCGATTTCATAAACATTATTTAATGATTTATAAATTTGTTAAACATTATTTGTAAACGAAATATAGCACACTATTTTTATAAACGCTATTAAAAATTAATTGTTAATTAGCGTTTACACCCCGCGCCCTTTTTGTCCAGGCGCCCTTTTTGTACGTACGCCCCTAAACCTCTGTAGTCATTCCATAGTGTTCTAAAATATTAATACAACTAAACCTTTAATGTGAGCTCCAAACTATGTTACCAGCTTAACCCCCTCCCCCCCGATCTATGTTTTCAACCGTATATTCAGTGGCGTAGCTAAGGAGCTATGGGCCCCGGTGCGAGTTTAACATTGTGTCCCCCCAAGCACTCTATACATAATTGATAAGGTGGACCAAAACCTGCCAAGGACAAGCACAGTGTCAGGGCCCATTCACACTAGAAAATAGCAAAACGTTTTGCACAGGCGATTTTACAGAGATTATTGAGGTAAAATCACTGCACACTTCCGCAATTCCCGACGATCGCGATCAGCGCTTGTTTAAGCACTGTAACACGATCGCTCGAGAATCATGGCAAAATTCTGCAGGTTACAGGTTTTGCGATTGCCGTTAATCACAAAATGCCCTCCATCGGTGGCAAATGCGGCAGTGCGATCAATGCCACTAGGTTTTAATTGTGCTAGCGGTTTAAGAACAGGACCTGTGAGGTGCAAGAAGGGTAGTGAGAACGGAATCTGTGAGGTGCAAGCAGGGATGGGAAACAGTTTGGTGATGATTTATACTATTTAAAGCATCTATAAAGGTGATAATTACCAGCACAGGACCAATAGAGAGCTAATACTGAAGTTGAGGGAGGGCCCCTCTGACCCAAGGTCCCCGGTGCGGTCGCAACCTCTGCACCCCTTATTACTACTCCAATGCGTATATTTGGGGGTTAGGCATAGGGTTAGCATTAAAGGAATTATCAGGCCAAAAAAAAAAAAGAGTTTCACTTACTTGGGGCTTCTACCAGCCCCATGCAGCCATCCTGTGCCCTCGTAGTCACTCACTGCTGCTCCAGTCCTCCGCCGCCAGCTAGTTTTGTTTTTGCCGACCTCTGGGTCGGGAGGGGCACATTGCGTACATTTTTACGCATACCCGCTGGTGCAGGAACATTAACACATACATTTTTACACGTTGGTGGTTCAATGTGTAAACATTTACGCATTAAACCATTTACGCATTAAATTTGATGTGTTAATGTTCCGGCACCCGTAGGAATGCGTAAAAATTTATGCAATGCGGCCCCCCGACCCCGAGGTCGGCAAAAACAAAACTAGCTGGCGGCGGGGGATTGGAGCAGCAGTGAGTGATTACGAGGGCACGGGATGGCTGCATGGGGCTGGTAGAAGCATTAAGGCTTAATAAAGGGGTAGAAGAGAAGCTAGCAGTATAAAAGGTGGCCGCTATGGATCCAATTTCTAGCAAAAAATCTTTTAAGCGATAAGATATTCTGATCGGAAGTGACATATTGTAGTACATTGTTCACTATTTTATCAATGAACCAATCTTTGCTTCCTATCTAGACTATCACAACTGACAAGAGAATCCAGATTTTGGTTCAAACAAAATCCAACTGGACCACTGTTTTCATAATTGTAATCGATTGTGCCCATGAACGGAGAGTATTTACAACAAAGCCGATCACATCCGATCAGAATTATCTGATCGCTCAAATGATTTTTCGCTTGAAATTAAACCATTATGGGCCACCTTTTAGTCTGGTACTATTTGGCTGGCACACCATTCAAGTTACTCCTCTACCACATTTGCCTTTATCTAAAAGATGGTGTAAAGAGTTATGAAATCCAAGATAACAGCAGCCATCGTAGGTGTTTGCTAAGTTTCATAATGTTTGTCAGTCACTATATTGGCTCTTTTGTTGCTTTTTATGATATAGGTTGCCTAATGTTTTGGCATTTAAACTAAACAAGGACCTGCATTGATTACCAAGAGGCCCTGGTCAATCAGTAGCTCATCTGTGAACAAGGCAGCCAGTCAGCAGGGCCGGGATGAGGCATAGGCTGGAGAGGCTCCAGCCTCAGGGCGCAGTGTAGGAGGGTCGCGCAAAATTCATTCAGCTGTCATTCCTAATTGTGTATGAAGCAGAAAGAAATAAGAAGAGGGGAGACATGGCAGTGACTGCAAGCCAGATAACTAGAGATTAGGGTGTTGGGGGCCCTGGGGCACCTCTTAGTCTAATAGCAATCAGTGTGTGTGACGGCTGGGGTGGGAGGGATGGAGGGGCGCACTTTGGTGTCTCAGCCTTGGGTGCTGGAGGTCCTTGTCCCGTCTCTGCCAGTCAGAGATGCTTTTTTTCCACTGAAAGCCCATCACTTGGGTTTTATAAAGCATATAAAACAATGAAAGCGCTATCATGGTGGCTCCAGTGCTAAACCTTTGTTAAACATCTCCAAGCCCCCTGGTTTCTGTCACTATTGTCTTCAGTTGTGTTCATGGTCAGACCTTTCAAACACTGAAAATGTGGACATTATTGGCCAAATGATAACCAACAGAAGCCTACTCACTTATTCAGGCAATACTAATCGTAGCAAATATTGTTCAGTTTTGTTCCCGGGATTCTGAAAAGCATGTTTTCATAACTTCGTTCTTTGTTTTCCAGGTGTACAATATGTATCCTGGTCTGATTGGGCTGCTGCCTGGAAGTCATAAAACAATGCTAAAAAACCTGGCAGAGTTGAATGCATTCCTTACAGAGACCTTTGTCGATTATCTGAAGGACCTGGATGTGGATCATAAGAGGAGTTATATTGATGCATTTTTCGCTAAGCAAAAGGAGGTGAGAATGCACAACATTATGTTCTACCCTCTTAAAGCGGACCCAAACCAAACACTTTTTTGATTCAAAATATTTAGTTGCACCACTCTGACACATACAAAGATAAATAAACACTCCTTCAAGCCTATCAGCATTTCAGTGCATACCTTTCACCCTTCTCTTTGCATAACTAGGGCTATACAGGTGGCAGCCATTAGCAATTCCTCCTTTGCTGGACAGCACCCACTCCACCAGTTTGCCGGATTCTGTCCCGGCAATATGAAAGGAAGGGAGGGGTTCCTCCAATAAATGTAAAATATTTTATATTTGTCATCGTGCAGCTGAAAAAGGCTGCTATTTATTATTATAATTTAGAAAATAGATTTTATTTCTGAAATCTTGTATTTTTAATTTGGGTACACTTTAAGTGGTGATAATTGACGTTGAAGAGTGAAATTTATCAAGCTAAAATAAAAAGAAGAAACCCATTCACAGGAGAACCAAGAGCCAGAGATCAGGAGAATTTGAAGTAGACCTGAATTCAGAACTCCTCTCTGCTCTAAAATGGTACACAACAGAATAATAACCTTTAAAGTGGATCCGAGATAAACTTTTCCTCATTGCATAATTGTGTTCCTTTCATATAGTTTATAGGGCATTCCTCAAGCCAAATACTTTTTCATTTTGTTTTAATACTCTGATACCCAATAAACTAAACAAGCCTCACCCACAGCTCCTCCAGTGCCTAGGCACGCTGAGACCCATGTAGCAGGGGCTTATGGGAGCTCAGTCTGGGCAGGAGGAGGAGGAGGTTACTAGCCATTGATTTCAGAGGCAGAGGGGAGGAGGGAGGAGGAGAGGGGACTGAATTTACACACAGGCAAGCTGATAGCATTCTCCAGCCCTCAGCCTGTGACAATGTGACAAACAGAACATGGCTGCCCTCGTATCACAGTAATAAATAATCATAAACTTTTGAAGCTGTTTGCAGCTAGATATGCTGTGTAAATTATCTAAACTTATACTAGATAAACTTAAACTAGATAATATATATATAAAAAAGTCAAATGCCTGTATGCTCATTTAAGGCACGGAGGACGCCGTCCGCGCCCTCCGTGCCATTCCGCCGGGTCCTCTGCGCTCAACAGCCCCCCGGCCGGGTCCCGACCGCTCGGCCCGGGTCGGGCTCTCTTGGCTGCACAAAGATGACCGCATGAGCCAGCCGTGGCTGCGCAGTCCGCTTAGCCGCGAGTGCGGCTGCGCAGCTCTAGGGCCAACCCCCCGATCCACGCAACTTGTAGCGTGGATCGGGGGGGTTGGCCCTAGAGCTGCGCACTCGTGGCTAAGCGGACTGCGCAGCCGCGGCCAGCTCATGCGGCCATCTTTGTGCAGCCAAGAGAGCCCGACCCGGGCCGAGCAGTCGGGTCGGGGGGGGGGGGGGGCGGAACGGCACGGAGGGCGCGGACGGCGTCCTCCGTGCCTTAAATGAGCATACAGGTATTTGACTTTTTTAAAGATTTTATTTCACCTCGTAAGTCCTTTAAGCAAACATGTATTTGTTACAGCTAATACAAATGCTAAAATACATTTGCAGAGTTTCTACTTCCTGATTCGTGGCAGCAGACATATTGTTTACGGCCTGTGCTTTCAAATCGGCTTATATGCGATAGGCAGTCATGTGACCCAGAGAGGATCAAATTACAACTTGTGATTAGACACAAATGAGGGGGAATTAAACAGGCTAAACTCTCTAAATATATTCAGGGTGCATTTCTCTACGTTTTCCTTCTGTCCTGAGCAAGAGGTCAGGTTCACTTTAAAACAGCTGGATACTCGCACTTTCACACTATCGTAGCACGTCACAATACTCTCCCCCGCCACTCCCACGTTGCAGTGGCCATTACTCTCTGAGACTGGCCACACTCCCCACAGTGCAACAAGATGCAATGGAAGTGCTTATGATGCTGACGCCGATCGCATGCAAAAGTCCGCGTTATCGCGCGCAAATGTCTGCGATCGCGCAATCGCGGCACTTTGCGTGCGCAAAAGTCCGCAAGCGGCACTTCACATGCTGACTGTTTAGCACACCTGTGCTAAACAGTTAGCACTGCTTTGTGAGTCAAGCCCAATGTATTTATTCTGAAAAAAGCTAAATCAATCGCTGCACAAAGTGTTTTTCCTATACCTTCCATTCAGGGCAAATCACCCTGAAAATGGTCCATGCAGCGCTTTAGTCAGAGGCAAGCAAACAGAACGCCCCAATGAGAACTATCTCATTGGAAAGCATAGTGTAAGCGCTTTTAGGGCAATTTGTACAAATCACCTGCACTTAAAAGATCCAAAAAACGTCTCTAGTGTGAAACAGCCCTAAAAGGGAATCTGAAGTGAAAATAAACTTATGATATAATGAATTGTATGTGTAGTGTACAGCTAAGAAATTAAACATTAGCAGCACAGATATTGTTTCCAGTACGGGAAGATTTGAGAAGCTTCAGTTGTTATCTATGCAAAAGAGCTCATCTGAGCTCCAAGACCAAAAAAGTTGTAGACTGCTCTGTCTTTTGAAGCTCTTATCTAAAATGTCTCCCATTGTTTCTTGCTTGTTTATGGTTTTCCTGCAGAGGAAAGTTCAAAAGGTAATTAACTCTGCTCTGTGAAAGAGTGCAATGGGTAAACTGCATATATTAGAGCAGCGTTTTTCAACCAGTGTGCCGCGGCACACTAGTGTGCCGCGGCATGTTGCCTGGTGTGCCGTCCTCTTCCCCCCCCCGCACGTCCCCGCGGCCGCCGCTGCTATTACCTTAGCAGCGGCTGCTCTCCCCTCTCCAGCGCATGTGTTTATTGAGGCAAGCAGCGTATCTCCCGGCTGCTCTGTGATGCGCAGGAATCAGGGCTCGGTTACCATAGTAACGGCGATACATATCGCCGCTACAGGAAGCCGCTGCCCTGCTTCCTGTCGCATCACAGAGCAGCCGGGAGATACGCTGCTTGCCTTAAATAAACACATGCGCTGGAGAGGGGAGAACAGCAGCTGTTAAGGTAATAACAGCGGTGGGGACGGGCGGGGGGCACCACCTACCCATACTGGGGCACTATTCTGGGGCACTATACTAGCTATACTGGGGCATTATACTGGCTATACTGGGGCACTATTCTGGCTATACTGGGGCACTATTCTGGCTATACTGGGGCACTATTCTGGCTATACTGGGGGCACTATACTGGCTATACTGGGGGCACTATTCTGGCTATACTGGGGCACTATTCTGGCTATACTGGGGCACTATTCTGGCTATATTGGGGCACTATTCTGGCTATACTGGGGCACTATTCTGGCTATACTGGGGCACTATACTAGCTATACTGGGGCACTATTCTGGCTATACTGGGGCACTATACTGGGGGCACTATACTGGCTATACTGGGGGCACTATTCTGGCTATGCTGGGGCACTATTCTGGCTATACTGAGGCAACTAAACTCCCTCCTACACTGGGGCAACTATGCTAGCTATGCAGCCGCACCCCAGCCCCCCCCCCCCCCAATAGCCTGCTACGCACGGCACTGTCCACTAGGTCGTGCAAACACCCGCCCCCCCAACCCCCCCCCGCCGTATATATATATATATATATATATATATATGTGTATATGTATATATATATATATATATATGTGTATATGTATATATATATATATATATATATATATATATATATATATATATATATATATATATATATATATATATATATATATATATATATATATATATATATATATATATATACAGTGGCTTGCAAAAGTATTCGGCCCCCATGAAGTTTTCCACATTTTGTCACATTACTGCCACAAACATGCATCAATTTTATTGGAATTCCATGTGAAAGACCAATACAAAGTGGTGTACATGTGAGAAGTGGAACGAAAATCATACATGATTCCAAACATTTTTTACAAATAAATAACTGCAAAGTGGGGTGTGCGTAATTATTCAGCCCCCTGAGTCAATACTTTGTAGAACCACCTTTTGCTGCAATTACAGCTGCCAGTCTTTTAGAGTATGTCTCTACCAGCTTTGCACATCTAGAGACTGAAATCCTTGCCCATTCTTCTTTGCAAAACAGCTCCAGCTCAGTCAGATTAGATGGACAGCGTTTGTGAACAGCAGTTTTCAGATCTTGCCACAGATTCTCGATTGGATTTAGATCTGGACTTTGACTGGGCCATTCTAACACATAGATATGTTTTGTTTTAAACCATTCCATTGTTGCCCTGGCTTTATGTTTAGGGTCATTGTCCTGCTGGAAGGTAAACCTCCGCCCCATTCTCAAGTCTTTTGCAGTCTCCAAGAGGTTTTCTTCCAAGTTTGCCCTGTATTTGGCTTCATCCATCTTACCATCAACTCTGACCAGCTTCCCTGTCCCTGCTGAAGAGAAGCACCCCCCGAGCATGATGCTGCCACCACCATATTTGACACTGGGGATGGTGTGTTCAGAGTGATGTGCAGTGTTTGTTTTCCGCCACACATAGCGTTTTGCATTTTGGCCAAAAAGTTCCATTTTGGTCTCATCTGACCAGAGCACCTTCTTCCACATGGTTGCTGTGTCCCCCACATGGCTTGTGGCAAACTGCAAACGGGACTTCTTATGCTTTCTGTTAACAATGCCTTTCTTCTTGCCACTCTTCCATAAAGGCCAACTTTGTACAGTGAAGTGGGGCCGAACCACTGATTTTAGGTTCGCGAACCGGGTTCGCGAACTTCCGCGTAATGTTTGGTTCGTTCAAAAGTTCGCGAACCGCAATAGAGTTCAATGGGGATGCGAACTTTGAAAAAAAAAAAATTATGCTGGTCACAAAAGTGATGGAAAAGATGTTTCAAGGGGTCTAACACCTGGACCCCCAGGTGGAGGAGTGGGATACACGCCAAAAGTCCCCGGGAAAAATTTGGAATTGACGCAAAGCAGCGTTTTAAGGGCAGAAATCACATTGAATGCTAAATGACAGGCCTAAGGTGCTTTAAAACATCTTGCATGTGTATACATCAATCAGGTAGTGTAATTAAGGTACTGCTTCACACTGACACACCAAACTCACTGTGTAACGCACCGCAAACAGCTGTTTGTGTAGTGACGGCCGTGCTGGACTGGTGCGCACCATGGCGAGAGTGCAAGTTTTGGTGGCTTTATAGCCCATATGGTCGCCTGGCTGATGAACAGAACAGGTATGCAGTGGCAGGTTCACTGAACAGAACAGGTATGCAGTGGTGGGTTCACAGAACAGGTATGCAGTGGCAGGTTCACTGAACAGGTATACAGTGGCGGGTTCACTGAACACAACAGGTATGCAGTGGCGGGTTCACTGAACAGGAATACAGTGGCGGGTTCACTGAACAGAACAGGTATGCAGTGGCGGGTTCACTGAACAGAACAGGTATGCAGTGGCGGGTTCACTGAACAGTACAGGTATGCAGTGGTGGGTTCACTGAACAGGTATGCAGTGGTGGGTTCACTGAACAGGTATGCAGTGGTGGGTTCACAGTACAGGTATGCAGTGTCAGGTTCACTGAACAGGTATGCAGTGGTGGGTTCACAGTACAGGTATGCAGTGGTGGGTTCACAGAACAGGTATGCAGTGGCAGGTTCACTGAACAGGTATGCAGTGGTGGGTTCACAGTACAGGTATGCAGTGGTGGGTTCACAGAACAGGTATGCAGTGGCAGGTTCACTGAACAGGTATGCAGGTATCCAGTGGGCTCACTGAACAGAACAGGTATGGTGGCCTCACTGAACAGAACAGGTATGCAGCCAGGAACAAGCTAAGCCTAACTAATCTTTCCCTATGAGAGACAGTCTGCAGCAGCTCGCCCTACTCTCACTAACGCAGGCATACGAGTGGGCCGCCGCTGCCTGCCTTTTATTACGGGGGGGAGTGGCTCCAGGGGCTAGTGTAGCCTAATTGGCTACACTGGGCCTGCTGACTGTGATGTAGAGGGTCAAAGTTGACCCTCATGGTGCATTATGGGGCGAACCGAACTTCCGCAAAAGTTCGCCTGCGGGACGCGAACGCGAACCACTGAAGTTCGCATGGAACCATTCGCAGGCGAACCGTTCGGCCCAACTCTACAGTGCATGACTAATAGTTGTCCTATGGACAGAGTCTCCCACCTGAGCTGTAGATCTCTGCAGCACGTTCAGAGTCACCATGGGCCTCTTGACTGCATTTCTGATCAGCGCTCTCCTTGTTCGGCCTGTGAGTTTAGGTGGATGGCCTTGTCTTGGTAGGTTTACAGTTGTGCCATACTCCTACCATTTCTGAATGATCGCTTGAACAGTGCTCCGTGGGATGTTCAAGGCTTTGGAAATCTTTTTGTAGTCTAAGCCTGCCTTGAATTTCTCAATAACTTGATCCCTGACCTGTCTTGTGTGTTCTTTGGACTACACTGTGTTTTTGCTCCCAATATTCTCTTAGACAACCTCTGAGGCCCTCACGGAGCAGCTGTTTTTGTACTGACATTAGATTACACACAGGTGCACTCTATTTAGTCATTAGCACTCATCAGGCAATGTCTATAGGCAACTGACTGCACTCAGATCAAAGGGGGCCGAATAATTAAGCACACACCACTTTGCAGTCATTTCTTTGTAAAAAATGTTTGGAATCATGTATGATTTTCGTTCCACTTCTCACGTGAAACTGAAACTATGAGACTACTGTACAGCACAGGTACATAGGATAGGGGTTAGCAGAATTACTGTTCGGTATAAGGAGCTCATAAACTGTACATTTTTTCTTTCAGATTGAATTTTTGGATGCAATTTGAATGATCAAAACTAATCAGAAACAATTAAAGAAGGTTTGACATTTTGATTTGATCATAAAATCCAATCCAACTTTCGGATCCATATTTTTTTCCTTTTCCAATCGACCAAAGAATCATTTCACATTTATTTGCGCCCAGGGCCGGATTTAGGACAAGGCTGCCTAGGCCATGGTCTAGGGCACCACAGAAAGAAGGGCACCAAAGCAGCAGGCTAAACTGGTGCAGCATTTGCAAGCTTGCAAATGCTGCAATGTGGGGAGATCAGGCGAGCACCTGACAGCGGTACTCTGCTGCTAGCCGCCTGTGTAGCAGCTATCAGGCTCTCTGTGCATGTTTGCATTGTGGCCGGCGGCTATGGACTTGGGCAGCATTGGAGACGGAAAGGAAACGGAAGCTTCTGCACTGGAGACGAGTGGAGAAATGAGTGACACTGATGGCTGCTGCGGTGTGAAGGTGAGCTGGCTACCTATAGTGAAGGGGGAAGGGAAAAGGAGGGAAAGGGGGGAGCGGTCATCTGGCTACTTATAATGGGGGGGTCATTGTCACAGGAGCCCTAGTGGTCAGACCGCAAATTGCCTTCCAATCGGTTTCAGCACACAGACCATGAAAGCTGTGGGCGTGATCTTTGCGCAGAGACCGACGGAAATTTGGGCAGCAGCCCGACCAGAAGGGAGCCTGTGAGGTACAGTAATTATAACTTTACACACTATTTCAGGGTATCTGCCACCACCACTGGTATGGGCCAGTGGACCCGACTGACTGACTGGTCCTGCAAATAAAACCGGTTAAACACACTCTATTCTGTCTGGCTAGTAACAACAGAAGCGTCTCTTCAGAAGTCTGAGTTCGGTTTCTGTGTATGCTGAATAATAAGGTAGCGGAACAGTGAATGACTTTGATGAAGTCTTTATTCACGGGCAATATAAATAATTAATATATACAGACGATTATTAAAATCAACAATTATTGAAACATTAATAGCCAGTATGAAAAATAAAAGAAAGGGAGAAAAAATACTTCGTTTCATGGAAAGATGTCCTTTTGTGGGAAAACTTGTAAAGTTCTTGGTTTCAATTCAAGAGCAAAGTTCCTTTGTTCAGTTCTGACAAGATGGCCGCCAACCATGTGTCCTCTGGCTGGCAGCACACGGCTCTCATACAGATGGAATTTGGAGGACTGAGGGAGTGGTCCCTCGCAAACACTTTTGAACAATGCACATCTTTGGGTGGAGCCTCAAGTACAGCCCAGGGGTTGGATAGGGGCGGTGAGCTCCCTTGATGGGTGCTCTATGCCCATCAAATATGACATTTGCCATATCTCGGCTTCCGCTTTCCGTACACACATGACCATCACATATTCATATTTCTCAGACTAGGCCAGTGATACCAAACTTGGGCATGTTTGCATGCCCGGTTAAAAAACAGTGGAATCCCCCGAGTTTTGGTTATGCCAGTGGCCCCAATTTAATATCAAAATACTCACAAGATACGGACCAGCATAATGATATAACTTTCACATTCCTCACCTGAACGGTATTGCTTAAACATGCTCAAAATCCTAAACTCCATGCTTTTTTTAATCTGTCTATATGGCTCCGGCCAGTCTGGGGGGAAGCAGTGCTGTGAATAGGCTGACCATTTGGTGAGCCTATTGACATCTATCTGAGGTATTGAAAAGTAAACAACACTAGCCTCCTGAACACAAGGGTTTGTTCTTGCTCATTAGCATATCAAAAGAGCCATCCTGCAGTTAAGCTGATGCTATCTCTCTGCTGAGAAAAGAGTGCAGATGCTCCTACACAATCAATCCAGATATAGCACATCACTGGCAATCGGTGCAATAAACCGATTGCGTTTGCGTTCTCGTTTCTCACGGCTGTTCTGTGACAGTCATCAGGCTGCCTATACTAAAGGGACAGGGGAGGGGTAATCTCGCTACCTATACCAAAGGGGGGTGACTGGTGACAGTGGCCTTGGGCAGTAAAGAGTACAAATCCGGCCATGTTTGCGCCACGCATGGAACAGTTTTCTATACAATTCGATCATAGAAATTGCATTGAAAGATTGAATCAGAAGGAAAAATTGTACTGTTAATGGACACCTTGAGAGAAGAAACAGGAATAGGTCTCGGAAAGAGAGCCTGGTTCCCAAACCTCTGGTAAAATGTATGTCTCGAATATTTTATCAGCACTCACAAAAGCAATGAAGGAGCATTGAGCAGATAGTGTAACATGTTCTTTGTACATAACGCATATGTTGCTAATATAACAAGCAGTACGCAAACAGGTTAATGTTCAGAACACAACCAAACCAAGCGTTGTGCACATAACACAAGTTGGAGCTGCGCTATTTGTGCAATGCTTGTTACTCCACTAAAATTTTGAAGGTTCTTAAAGGGAACCAGAGAGGATCAAATATACAATTTCTTCCTCCAGCCTCATATGCACGGATCGCTCCCACGCCGCCGTCCCCTGCTGCCTGGAACCTTCGATACCGGGTCCCGTTTTTGCCGTCAATCGGCCAGACGGCCGGCGGACGTGTCCAATTCCCCGCATCACAGTGGGCTCCCTCCATACAGGTACGCGTGCGGCTGCCTACTGCACAGCCGCATGCGTACGGGTATGGAGGGAGCCCCTGTGATGCGGACAATTGGCCGCGTCCGCCGGAAGTGACGGGCCCGGTACCGGCGGATCCAGGAAGCGGAGGATGGCGGTGTGGGAGCGATCCAGGCTTATGGGGCTGGAAGAAGCCCCAGGTATGTATAACTCTTTTTCTATTTTAAAAAAAATCATTCCTCTCTGGTTCCCTTTAAATCAGGCCCACGGTGCTTGTGAAATTGTGTTTGGAAATTGTGGTACGGAATTTATCTGCATTTCAATTCACAGGAAGAAAACAACCCCGACTCTTATTTCTACGACAAGAACCTCTTAAGTCTTATGAGAAACCTGTTTGCTGCTGGCACAGAAACAACTTCATCTACTATCTGCTGGGGTTTTCTACTCATGATAAAACATCCAGAAATTCAAGGTATGCCTACAGACACAGGTGTGTGGGTGGTTCAGATAGTTGTCTGACTTCCAAGGCACTAAATAGTGCCTCGGGACAAATCATGAATGAACAAATCATGAATGAATAAACAAATCATGAATGAACAGTATCGGTAAGATCATACATGCAAAACTATAGTGATCTCTGTGCCTCACCTGAAGGAAACCTAAATCCCAAACTTAAAGGTTCACTTAAGTCATCCCAAAAAAAGGAGTTTTCCAATAGCCCCCTGCAGCTGTCCAGTGCCCTCGCCGTCTCCCTCCGATCCCCCTGTCCCCTTCCGGCAGCCACTTCCAGTTTCGGCAACAGGAGCCGACAGGCTGGGAACGCGAGTGATTCTTTGCGTTCCTGGCCACAATAGCGTCCTGTATGCTGCTATATGGTATATGATATATACACAGGAGGATCGGAGGGAGACAGCGTAGGCACCGGACAGCTGCAGGGGGCTATTGGAAGCCCCAGGTGAGTAAAACTCATTTTTTTGGGATGACTTAAGTGTCCCTGTAAACAAATGTGTTGTCTTTTTTTGAAAAATAAATATGTTGCACATTTTTAACAGTAGAAACCATACAATCCTTACCAGCTTATACTAGCTGGTGTTTAGGGATGGTTAAAAAAAATGCCAATTTCCGTTTCCGCTGAAAATCCGCATTCCGCCATTGCCAATTACCGCTACTGATTCTGCTTTCCTCTAAATATTTCTGCATTTTAATGCGGATTTTCGCTGTAATTTCCGCCGACTTTACCATTGATTTTCTCACAAATTACAAGGTCTTTTTGAAATATTTATTTTCTCTTGTTCCCACTTTTCTGCTTAAGATTCCCTGAAAATGTGTGTTTCTAGCACCTATGGGGGCTTTGCTATTAACCTCTAAAGTCGGTGCCATACCGTGTAGCAGTTCCAATGCAGATTTTCGCTGTAATTTCTGCCAACTTTAACATCGATTTTTCTCAAAAACTACAAAGTCTTTTTGAAATATTTTTTTTCTTCTTGTTTCTATTTTTCTGCTTAATATATCCTGAAAATGTGGTGTTTCTAGCTCTTATGGAGGATTCGCTATTAACCTCTAAAGTCGGCATAATACCACATATCGGTAATGCAAATATTCTGACATTACAGTCAACAGTGGCCAAGTTTGGCGGTTAATAGCAAAGCCCCCGTAGGGTCTACAAACACCAAATTTTCAGGATATGTTAAATAGAAAAGTGGAAACAAGAGAAAAAAAATATTTCAAAAAGACCTTGTAGTTTTGTAGAAAATCGATGTTAAAGTCGGCAGAAATTACCACGAAAATCCGCATTGAAACCGCTATGCGGTATGATGCCAAATTTAGAGGTTAATAGCAACACCCCCATAGGTGCTGGAAACATAAAATTTTCAGGGAATGTTAAGCAGAAAAGTAGGAACAAGAGGAAAAAAAATCTTTCAAAAAGACTTTGTTGTTTTTGAGAAAATTGATGTTAAATTTGGCAGAAATGTTTGCGAAAATTTGCACGAAAATCCGCCTACCGCACTTCCATTACCGATTTCCGAACTTTGATGTGGTAATGCAATTAGGCAAGAATATTAGGCAAAAAAATTACAGAATTGCAAATGCACAGAAAATCGACAGAAATCAGGAATTTGTGTGGAGCGCCCTCATAACCTATCCTACAGCATGCATGCGAAAAGGGCGCTGGGAAATTTGTTAGTAGAGTATTGGGAATACTGCTGATATTGTACTAATGGTTTACCAAACCTCACACTAACCCTCCCCTTACCTACTCCAAACACCAACCAATTACTATACAAAATCCTAATTAGTAATTTTCAGAAAACTTAATTTCATTGCAATTTTAAATCATAATTTCACTTTCAATTCTAATTTCGTGTTTAATTTTGTGTTACTTGTAATTTTGCATAATTACAAAAAAAACTTTTTTTGCGCCTAAATAAACCAGGCCCACTAAACGCAAGTCAAGAAGAGAACATTTTGCCCTGGAAATGAATAAATACAATTTATTTATGGAAGCGCGAACGCAATCGTAACGATTTTGTGAACGATTTTGTGAGCATTTTGCACTTTTCCTATACCTTCCATTGTTGCAAAATCGCCCCCAAAAATGGTACAGGCAGCGCTTTGCTTAGCATAAAGCAGATGAAACGCGCTGATATGAACTATCCCATAAGGATTCATTGTACGATTTCAAGGTGTTTTTTAAAATCGCCGGTGCTGAAAAAACCCCGCAAAACATCCTAGATGTGAACGAGCCCTAAAATTAAAGTGGATTGGGTGAGAGTTTACACCATTTAATTGACAGGACTTAAGACTGAAAATATATATACCAGTTTTTCATACAACTTTTACAACCATTGTTTGACCTTTTTTAAGATTCAAGGCTATTTAATCTCCATATAATGGTTGATTTTCTTGTTTAACCACTTCACCACTGAGGGGGTTTACCCCCTGACCACCAGAGCAATTTTCACCTTTCAGCGCTCCTTCCATCCATTCGTCTATAACTTTATCATTACTTATCACAATTAAACGATCTATATCTTGTTTTTTCCACCACTAATTAGGCTTTCTTTAGGTGGGACATTATGTCAAGAATTATTTTATTCTAAATGTGTTTTAATGGGAAAATAGGAAAAATGTGGGAAAAAAATTAATTATTTTTCAGTTTTCGGCCATTATAGTTTTTAAATAATGCATGCTACTGTAATTAAAACCCATGAAATGTATTTGCCCTTTTGTCCCGGTTATAAAACCGTTTAAATTATGTCCCTATCACAATGTTTGGCGCCAATATTTTATTTGGAAATAAAGGTGCATTTTTTTCAGTTTTGTGTCCATCCCTAATTACAAGCCCATAGTTTATAAAGTAACAGTGGTGTACCCTCCTGACATAAAAATTTAAAAAGTTCAGTCCCTAAGGTAACTATTTATGTATTTTTTTTTTTATTGTACATTTTTTAATTTTTGTTTAATTACAAAAAAAAAATTGGGAGTGTGGGAGTTAATGAGTTATTTTTTTGTGTAAAAGTAATTTATTTGTATGTGAAAAATGTGTAGGGTGTAGCTTTACTATTTGGCCACAAGATGGCCACAGTAACTTTTTGTTTTAATGCGACCTCCAAGCGTCCTTCCGGAAGCTTGGAGGAAGTACTTGGAGGCTGGCTAAGTGTTTACTTTTCACAATGATCGCGCTGCTCATCGGAGAGCAGCGGATCATTGCGGGGCTTAGATCAACGAACGGGAATGGATTTTCCCGTTCATTGATCTCCGGGCCAGCGGGCAGCGGAGTGTTTACTAGCGGCGGGCGGCGTGTTTACGAGCGGGAGCGCAGACAGCGGCGGGAATGCGGAAAGTACGGATTTCTCCGTCCCTGGCGGTTAAAGGATGGAAAAAGGGACGGAGAAATTCGTACGGGCGGGGGTAAAGTGGTTAAACAATGAAAAAATAAATAAAAAAAATAAACAAGGGGAAATGGAGTAATAATATAAGTGGAGAAAGCTTAGTTTTTCCATGTTGATAAATCTACGCCAAAGAGGTAACACTAGACTCCCCTGGTCTCTGTGCAGGTGATGGTACTTGCCGTACATCTTTTGTTGAAGCTGGGATTGATTTATGTATAAAAATGCAGATACTTGAATAGATGCCCGTTCTGAAGGAGTCTTTTTATCATTTCTTTAATACCTATTAGAAAAGGTACAAGATGAAATTGAGCGAGTGATCGGGACCCTGCAGCCGAAATACAGCCATCGCTCTGAAATGCCATACACCAATGCTGTGCTCCATGAGATCCAGAGATTTGCTAATATCCTACCCATGAGCCTTCCGCATGAGACTGCTAAGGACGTCGAATTCATGGGCTATTTTATTCCTAAAGTACGTTTTTTTTTTGTTTTGTTTTCTTTTCTTTTTTTGCCATTCCATTTAGCTAGCAACAACTAATCTATACTGTATATGTAAAATCAGACGTGTGTATGTATGTGCCGCCATTACTCAAATGCCTTGACCGATATTTCTATGAAACTTGGTATACAGATCCCTTACTACCTGAGATGATATGTTCTGAGGGTCTCGCGGCCCCCCTGAACACCTGGGCGGAGCTAAAAACAGCAAATCAGATTTCACACAATCAATGGAAACAATGTAAAAGGCACGGTGACCGAGGTTACAAATTCAGGGAAAATGGGCAGTAGGGATGGCTCGAACCTCAGATTTTGGGTTCGTGGACCACGGTTGTGAACTTCCACAAAAGTTCGAGTTCGCGCAAACCGGGCAAACCACCATAGACTTCAATGGGCAGGTGAATTTTAAAACCTACAAAGATTCTGGCCACAAAAGTGATCGAAAAGTTGTTTCAAAGGGTCTAACACCTGGATGGGGCATGTCAGAGGGGGATCCGTGCCAAAAGTCCCTGGGAAAATTACAGATTTGATGCACAGCAGGGTTATAATCCCTAAAGGGCAGAAATCACATTGCATTACTAAATTGGAGGCATAAAGTGCTTTAAAACATCTTGCGTGTATACATGGATCAGGTAGTGTAAGTAGTGTACAGTTTAGGTATCGCCTTTTTGGAAAAATAATTGTGGCCTGGTATCTTTCACTGCGGTGTCCCAATCACCACAAATTTTTGGAAGGCCTCAGACTCCACCAGCTTGTATGGTAACAGCTGGCGGGATAACAGTTCTGCCAAGCCAGCTGTCAGATGCTGGGCAAGGGGGTGACTGGCAGACATTGGCATCTTCAGCTCAAATATTTCCTTAATGGACACCTGGCTGCTTTGGGCAGAGGAGCAGGAACTGCTCAAGGTGAGAGGTGGAATGGAGGAGGAAGAGGAGGCGGAGGCTGGCTTTGCGTTTGTATGCTGCTTTACCTCATGTGCTCATCCCATTGGTGTTTGTGCTTTTTTATCAAGTGACTTTGTAAGGCTGATGTCCCTAGGTGGGTGTTGCTTTTTCCCCGACTCAATTTTTGGTGGCTGATAGTACAGATGGCATCGCTGTCATCTGAGGCAGAGAGACAAAAAATGTTTTCACACTGGTGAACTCTGGGATGACGGCATTCTGGTGGTGGCGGAAGCAGCTGACATTGAAGGTCGTGTTGGCTGGCTGTCCCTAGGTGGCGATACATGTTGCCGGACACTGCCTCAAACTGTTTCTGACGTGAGCTCCCCCTGCTTCTTACAGCAACTCGTCTCCTCCTACTCCTCTCTGACTCCCTCTCTGAACTGTCCCCCTGTTCATCTTGTCTTCTGGGGTCCCATGTGACATCCATGCCATGATCATCATCATCCACAGCTTCGCTTGTATCAAACACCTCCAAAACTGCACCAGCAACAGGTACTTCATCCTAATCCTCACACCTCATGTCCATAGTGACGCCCAGGGGTGCCTCTAGTCATTTTGTCACTCCAGGCGAGAACCTGTGGCGCCCCCCCCCCCCCCAGGAAAATAATCATAATGCAGCATCGTTTCACCAGAAAATAATCACAATGCGGCAGTGTTTCATCAGAAAACAATAGTAATTATCGTAATTCAGAATCGTAATTCACCAGAAAATAATCGTAATGTGGCAGTGTTTCACCAGAAAATACACTTATTGCAGCAGCAGTTCACCAAAAATTAATCATAGGGCAGCAGCGTTTCACCAGAAAATAATTGTAATGGGGCAGCGTTGTCAGAAAATAATCGTAATGCGGAAGCGTTTCACCAGAAAATACACGTAATCCGAGCAGAGGGAGAGTAGAGAGGGAGAGGCAGCATAAGATGTAAGAGGGGGGTAGAGGAACAGAGAGGGGGAGGGAGAGACAACATAAGATGGAAGAGAGTGCAGAGGAACAGAGGGGTAGAGACAGCATAAGATGGAAGAGGGGGCAGAGGAACAGAGAGGGGAGAGGGAGAGACAGCACAGCACTAAAGCACAGGTTTACAGCTTTACCAGCCTACAGCCTAACCAGCTTTCAAAGAAAACTCTAGTATCAAAAGAGCAGGGCACATTCTAGCAGTTATAACAGTACTGGGAGTCTGCACACAGGACAGGAAGTGTTCTTAGCAGCCTGCCTGCATACCTTCTCTTCTGCCTGTGCATGCAGCTTATCATCTCTGGAGTAGTGATGGGTCGTTCGCGAACGAGCCGGCTCTAAGAGTCGGCTCTTTGCTGCGAACGACAAGAGCCGGTTCTCAGTTTTGAAAGAGCCGATGCCTCAGCCGCCCCACAGGAGTGTATGGGGCAGAGCAGTAGAAGGAGGGATTGCCCCAGTCAGAGAAGCAGTCTGGAATTGTCATGGAGACAGGGGCGGGGCTTTTACTCCGATTCTGAGTGGTGTTTAGTGATATTTAATGAAGAGCCGATTCAGAGCCGTAAGAGCCGGCTCTTTAATGGGAGCCGATTCAGAAGAGCAGATTCTCTGAAAAGAGCCGGTATTCCCATCACTACTCTGGAGCAGAAACTTCCCTTCTCCCGGGCTGTGTTGCTGTCTTGTGCGGGGGCGGGCGGCAACACGGACACATCACATTCTTCTCTCTGTGACTGCATCTGTCCCCTGGCTGTCTCGCTCCAGTGTCTGTGTGCAGCCAGTGACACAGGTGGGGGGTCAGACTGTCGGGGGCATAAGCTGGCTGGCCGCTGGCTCCTGGTTTGACTGGCGTGGGGCGGAGTTAAAGGCTGGGCCACACGAGGTAAACACTTTACCTGTGTGGCTACTGAGAAGAAGGGGCACGGCTTTAAAGAAGGAGCCTGGCAGAGAAGAGCAGTATTGATTGCTCTATTGGCTGGGGAGAAGTGGAGGTGGTGGCACTGCTGAGCACATGGTAGCGTGCCGAGCACCGGGGACTGAGTCGGAAGGTAATATAATATGAAAAAAAAACATGGTCACGGTAGCAGAGGCGGGGGAATGCGCCTCACCACCTCATGGCGCCTCACCACCTCATGGCGCCCCAGGCAACCGCCTATACTTGCCTGGTGGGTGAGACGCCCCTGGTGACGCCTAACTCAGACACATGAGGTGGTGTTGGTGTAACATACTTAGCGCCTGCATCTTGTAACAATAAAGGTTGTGCATCAGTAAATTCACCACAAACCTGTGTGAATAACTCCTGCGATCTCTGAAATGGAGTGGCTGTGGTGTTAGTAGTAGCGGTGGTGGCTGCCGGGCTGAGTGTTAAGTACTTGTTGGGTGCCCTAATCAGAGCAGGAGGAGGAAGATATGTCACGGTTTCATGCGGAAGCTGAGGAAGATGAGGAGTTCTGTGTTAAATAGTCAACTACTTCCTGACAATCTTGGGGGTTGATGGTACATGCACACTGTACTTTGGTCGAGGGTCGCACGAAATCACGATAGCACGACCTTGAAAAGACCTGTGGGGTGGCCTGCCTCTGCCTGTTATTTTGGCCGTATTGGGGGTATGCGCAGTAGTGCTAACAATATTCAATAGTGGTAGACATTGTGTATAATCACAAAGAGGCACCCAATCATCAGTGTCAAATACACAGCAACCGTGTGTGTGTGTGTGTGTGTGTGTGTGTGTGTGTGTGTGTGTGTGTGTGTGTGTGTGTGTGTGTGTGTGTGTGTATCACTAGGCTGTGTACTTTAACACAGAGAGAGAGATCCTATATAGTACCTTCACAAATACAGTTGCAAGCTAAGCACTGCTTATGATAGACAGTGTGCTGGCTTGCTTACAATAGTTAGAAGAGTATAGTAGAACTACAAGGGCCAGAAACTGACTGTGGCCTATATACAGTGTGTAACCCACACAGATATCAATCACAGATACAGTTGGAAGCTAAGCACAGCTTATGATGATAGACAGTGTGCTGGCTTGTAATAGATAGAAGAGGACAGTAGAACTGCAAGGCCCAGAAATGACTGTGGCCTTCCTTGTATGCATTCTCTCTCTCTCTCTCTCTCTCTCACACACACACACACACACACACACACACACACACACACACACACACACACACACACACACACACACACACACACACACACACACACACACACACACACACACACACACACACACACACACACACACAGAATATGTTTTGGGGTGGTTTCAGCAATAAAGAGCAGCCTAGCTAACTGTCCCTGTCTCTCTGTAGGCTGTATGCAGTGTCACCCACAAAGAGAGCTATGGTATAGTAAGTTAAATCACAAATACAGTGGAAAGATATGCACTGGTAAAATACAGTGTGCTGCCAGTGGCAGACTACAAATGCCAGCTGGGAACAGTCTGTGGGCTGTATCTATGCAGTGTAACCCACAAAGAGAGCTATGCTTTAGTAAGTTCAATCACAAATACAGTGGAAAGATATGCACTGGTAATACAGTGCGCTGGGCCTGGCACAGTAGAGCAAGGGCCAGCTGCAACAGACAGGGCTGTATCTATGCAATGTCAGTGTCACACAAAAAAAAAACATCAGAAAAATATTAGATCTCAAAAGAGCTTTTTTTGGGGTGCTTTCAACAACAAATTTCAGCGAGGAGCAAGCTAACAAGAGCTTAACTAACGCTTTCCCTCTCTCTAGCAACCTCTCCCTTCCTCTCACTATAGCAGCATCAGCAGACTGAGAACATGGCCAATACTGCTGCGTTTTTATAGTGGGGGTTGGGGGGTCCAGGAGGGACTGCAGCCTGATTGGCTACCATGTGTCTGCTGACTGTGATGTAGATGGTCAAAGTTTAGCCCAATGACTAGGAATAGGGGGCGGATCGGACGGATGAAATCTGCGCAGACTACCTGGCGGGCGAACCGTTCGGGCCATCTTTAATAGGCAGAGCATAAAACAGGCAATCAAACTTAGCTGTTTATTTTAAATGGGAAATGCAAACTGCAGCCATTCTTACACTGTTAATGATTTTCAAAGTTGGCACAATGAGTCACTGGGTGAATAAGATTAGTATTCAGGAAAGTGGGTGGAGACTACAATAGCCAATCAAAATTCAGGTATTGATTTTCAAGGGGAATATTTAAACTGCTTCTATTTTTACACTCTTAATGGCAGAGGCCTCAAACCTGGTACAGTTGGTCATTGGGTGACTGGGGTTTAAATTCACTAAAGGGGGTGGAGCCACAAATAGCCAATCAGGTTTCTTTGCTTGATAAACTGCTTCCATCCTCACATTATTGATGACAGGAACCCCAAAGCTCATAAACTTGATCAGTGAGTGACTGTGGGTCAAGGTTACAAAAAATAGGCAGAGCCGCCAACCAAGTTTTGTACATCGGAAAATATAAACTGCAGCCAATCTTACACTGTTAATGACAGGGTTCTCAAACTTTGCACAGTTGGTCACTCACTGGAATTAATATTCAGATAAGTGGGTGGAGTCTACAACAATCAAAATTCCCCTATTGATTTTCAAGAGCAATATGTATTTATTTGCTGTCATTCTTATGTTGTTAAAAACCTCAAGCTTGGTAGAGTCGGTCATTGGGTCACTTTTGAACCCCTCAAATTCAGAAAAGGAGGCAGAGCCACAAACAGCCAATCAGATTTGTTTCACTCAAATGGGAAAATGTAAATCATTGATGCCAAGGACACCAAAGCTCACAAACTTGGTCATTGACTGACTGTGTGTCCAGGTTAGAAAAATTAGGCGGAGCCAACAGCAACCAAATACTTTCCCGGGCAATGCCAGATCAGCTATTAGTAAATAAAAATTGTATGACAGTTAGGTTTATTTGTACAGATCATTAGTTTTCATTGTATTCCCACAGGGCACACACGTGGTTCCTCTTCTTGCATCTGTTCTTTATGATGAGACACAATTTGCTGAGCCTCACAAGTTTAACCCTCAGCATTTCCTGGACTCGGATGGGAATTTCCTGAAGCGGGACGCCTTCATGCCTTTCTCAGCTGGTACAATGCCTGCTTGTTATTTTTATTTCTCATCTTATAGCTGCAATTTGCAAGAACAAAAAAAAAAGGACAACATAGCAGAGGCAGTCAGATGCTAATAATGTTGTCTTGCATGCAAATCTTATGTAAATTGTATGCAGCTGAATCAATCAAATGCAGGTACTGCCAGTTTTGACCGGCCCAGTTCCAAGCTGCAATCAGTTTTCATGAATTTTTCATACAACACAGACAGACCTGATTAGCGGCTATCAGCAGTAAAAAGGATGCTGGAAGCGCCCAATAAAATAGGGGCCGCCCACCATGCAAAGTGCATCTAGAAAGCTCCCGCTATTTGTAGCTGTACTTTACATTGGGGGCAGCCCTGGCTTTCGGCGCTCTTTTTACCACTGATAGCCGATTAACACGGCAATTAACATTTAAAGGGACACTTAAGTCAAACAAAAAAAAATGAGTTTTACTCACCTGGGGCTTCCAATAGCCCCCTGCAGCTGTACGGTGCCTATATCATATACCATATAGCACCATGGAGGGTGCTAATGTGTCTGGGAACGTGAAGAATCACTCGTGTCCCCAGCCTGTCAGCTCCTGTCACCGAAACAGGAAGTGGCTGCTGGCGGGGCCAGGAGGATCGGAGGGAGATGGTGAGGGCACCGGACAGCTGCAGGGGGCTATTGGAAGCCCCAGGTGAGTAAAACTCATTTGTTTTGTTTGACTTAAGTGTCCCTTTAAGTCTGTGATGGCGATTATTGTTAGAAAGGGAAGCGGAGGCTACAAATAGCAGGTGTAAAGCCTCCGATGCCCTTTCTAATAAAAATCGTTGTGGGCACAAAAAGGCTTAAGCAAGGGGGAGGTTTATGGTTAGGCACCACCCGAGGGAGGGGTTTAAGGTTAGGCACCACCATGTGGGTTCTTAGTGTTAGGCATCAGTTGAAGGAAGGTTCTGTGTGTGAGTAGGGTTAGGTTAGGTCATAGTAAAATATCAGTACATTTACCTTATTACTACCCCATAGAACTGCATGGAATGTCTATGACCCATGGATGGCACTATTTGGTCCACCTTGGTCTCACCCTGAGCCATGTTGGAGCATCGATCTTTGGCATATTCGATCACAGTGATTGAATTTGCTGAGGAAAATTGACAAGTGTATGGCTAGCTCAACTCCATGTCTCACAGTATGAAGTCTGTCTTCATGTTACCCCATGACGCTCTGTCCTTAGTTCATGCTACTGCACACTGCCTATATGGAAGTGCCGGCCCTGATGTTACAGGCAAAGGGGGCAATTAACCCAGGGCCCCCGCATCCATAGGGGTCCCAAAGTCTCCCTCTTCAAACCAATAAATCATATTGCTGTTGGCCAGACACCTCCTGCGCACCCCTCCCCTCACTGTGGCTGCCGGTAAGAGCCCCCACCGCTTGCTTCTCGACTCATTCCCCCCCCCCCTCCCCAGTGTAACGGAGGTAGTGGGAGAGACACACACTCACCTCATCCAAGTTCTAAGTTCCAAGCGATGCAGCTTCCATCTGTCTCACCTGTAGTGACTCTGTCCTGCACTTCCTGCTTCTCTGTTTGAAGCAGAAAGCGCAGGACAGAGTCACAACAGGGGAGACAGATGGGAGCTGCATCGCCAGGAAACTTGGACGAGGTGAGTATGTGTCTCCCCCCCCTGCGGGGGTGGAGGGAAGAAGGCAGGGGGTGGACGGAAGCCTCAGCCGTGGGTGTGGCGGGGTTGTGCATCTGGCGGGCAGCTAATTTAGTGAGATGGGAGGGGAAATTGGGAGGTAGAACACATGGCTATCGATGGGGGGGGGGGGGCAGGTGGCCATTCATATGTGGTCTGTTCCATAGAATAAGACCAGAAATCTCTGAGATTTTCTTCCCTCAATTTGATGAATAAGCTCTTCTAGTTTCATAGGTGAAAGGATTTCTTTATAACTGCTCCCTCTCTTGACAGGTTGGAGGGCTTGTGCCGGGGAAAACCTGGCGAAAATGGAGCTGTTTCTTTTTTTCACAAGTCTTCTACAAAAGTTTACATTTCAAAAGCCACCAGGAGTCCAGACGGTGGATCTAACACCTGCAGTGGGGTTCACCACTCCACCCATTCCTCAGGAAATCTGCGCTATTCCACGATTCTAGTTACCCAGAATTAATCAAGTGACAATAAATTTGTTTAGTATACTGCTTGTTGTTTTGTATTATAGTTTGGAATCCAAGTAAGGAATAGCTATTTCTTAAAGCTATTATTTAAGGTTTAACTGGCACCCTGCAGAAGTCTTGTGCCCGTGCTAGTCCTCAAGGATCCTCTGGTCCCCCGTGGTGGCTCATTTTCCGTTTTGCTGACTATGGCCATTGCGCTTGCACAGCCGTGGCTGCACGTGTCCTCGCTCCCACTCACATCTCTGCGAGCATCCTGCCAGGCACAGTATGAGAAAAGTTCTTACTGCGCCTGCGCCGGATTCTCCAGGCGAAGGGTGCAAGGACGCATGGAGCCACAGCTGTGCAGATGCAGTGGCGGTGGACTTGTAAGTCGGCCAAACGGAAAGTGAGCTGTGGCGGGGGACCGGAGGCTCCTTGAGGACTGGCATGGGGCAGAACATCTTTAGGGGGCCGGTAGAAGCCCCGGGTAATTCAAACTTTATATAAAAACAACTTAACCCCTTTAAAGGGACTCTGAGTGGTAACACCCCCCCCCCCCCCCCCCCAAAAAAAAAAATTGGACTTACCGGGAACTTCAACCAGCCCCCCGTAGCCCGTGAGGTCCCTCGGCATACTCTTCTGCTCATTCTCGGCCCCACAGGCTGCTTTGGTAATCGGCGACTTTCGGGTGAGGTTGTGCATATGCGTCATCATGCTGTTCGCCGGAAGTGTCTTGCACATACCCGGTCCTCTAAAGACTGAACTACACATGCGCTGGACATTTACAGCAATAACCAGACCAGCATGCCAAATTTAATTTTTTGTTACCGCTCAGGGTCCCTCCCGCACAGCAAACAACGAAAAGTCTTTATGCCAAATATAGTTGCTGAAGAAATTCACTGCTTGTGTGTTCTGTGTTTGGTTAGCCAAATCAAAGCGTCCAACAAGATTCTATCAACAGTCATGAACCAAAGCTGTGAGCGCTGTCTTGCCTCTTTGCTCATAAGTAAATAATGTGGCTTAACCCTTTCAGTGCTAACAGAAACAGTCAGTGTTTTGTTTGTTTTCTATAAATTACAATGAAGATCCCCCCCCCCCCCCCCCCCTAAAAGTTATCATGTTCTATGGGATTCAGAGCCTTCCCTCTTCTTAGGTAAGCATCTAAATCTTTAGTTTTTTCTTTGGTTAGGTTCTCTTTAAGAGGTAGAGAATGAACTGTACAATCTGCGGGGAGAGGGGTTTGCAAACAAAATACAACAGACATGGGCCTGATTTACCAAGGCTTATCCAGAGACCTCCAGAAGGGATATTATAAAGGTAGCCATACATCTATCCACTTGGCGGATGATCGACTATCTGATTTGATCATTTATATCAAATCAGATAAACGTCAGCGCCACCAAGAGCATGCCCAATTGCCGATTCAACTAATTTTGTGCCAAAATTGGTTGAATGTATAGAATCGGACATGCTCGATGTGGTCGAGCGGGTGCACAGCAGCAACTGCATACAACAATTGCAAACGACAAACGGGACAGATACACCCCCCCCCCCCTCCAGCTGCTGTCCCTTTCAAATGTATGTGCTCATGCTCAGTGGCGTAACTAGAACTCACTGGGCCCCCCTGTGAAACTTTAGATGGGGCCCCCTCTGACCCTACTGAACAGTGAACACTGAATAGTGACTGTCTACGAAGCTATGTCTGCAAAAGTTTGTATGATTCCTTATCAGTGGCTGAGCAGATGCAGTCATTAGAACAATTCTGCAGAGAGCAGAAAGGTGTTTTTTTCTCTCTGTGCCCTTAGTTGTCAGTCTCTAAGGACAGGGGAAAGAAACTTCTCCCTCCATGAGGCCCCTTGCTGCTTCTGGGTCCCCTGCAGCTGCATCCCTTGCAGGGTCTATTGTTAAGCCCCTGCCTGTGCTTTATACTTTATCTGCCACGCCGTCCACTGAGCATCCACGCTGTGTTCGCCGTACTTCCACATTAGAGTCCCACGTGACTACTGGCCTATAGCACACCGGCAGCCAAGTGGGGCGCAAATGCGGAAGCATGATAGACACTCGGGGATGGCATGACAGTTAAAGTATAAATGCATGGGCACCAAGGGGTACACATAACATTGGGGGGGGGGGGGGTGACCAGGGGTGCCGAGGTGGCATCAGGAGGTCAATTCCCTAAATTTTTTTATGCTGGAATCGGCCTGTGGTGTATGGGCAGCCAACAGATCTCTCTCAGATCAGATTTGATAAGAGAAAGATTTGTCGCTTGGTTGAATCTGCTCATCATTGCTAGATGTATGAGCACCTTAAAGGGACCCTTAAGACTCTGAAAAAAAAATGAGTTTTACTCACCTGGGGCTTCCAGTAGCCCCCTGCAACTGTATCGTGCCCACACAGACTCCATCAGATGCTCCTGGCCCCACCGGCAGCCACTTCCAGTTTCGGCGACAGGAGCCGACAGGCCGGGAACGCGAGTGATTCTTCACGTTCCCGGCCACAATAGCGCCCTCTATGCTGCTATAGCATAAAGCATACAGCAACATAGAGGGCGCTATTGTGGGCGGGAACACGAAGAATCACTCACGATCCCGGCCTGTCGGCTTCTGTCGCCGAAACCAGAAGTGGCTGCCGGCGGGGCCAGGAGCATCTTATGGAGTCTGTGTGGGCACGATACAGCTGCAGGGGGCTGCTGGAAGCCCCAGGTGAGTAAAACTCATTTTTTTTCAGAGACGTAAGGGTCCCTTTAAGGCTAGGTTCATAGTGGTCAGTTGCATAATGCACACATTAAAATGTGTGTGAACTGCGATGAAGACTGGACATAGGTTTACAAAGCCTGCATGCAGCGAGTTAGAATTACTGTGAACAGGCCCATATAACTGTATGGGCAATGAGTTAACATGCAAAATTATTCTGCAACGCAAGTGATCACTGTGAACAGGGCCTAAGGGAACCAACACATCTAGATTGGATTGATTAAGGTTTGTTTGCACTGTCTGTTTCTGCACATTTTACATAAGAGCACACGCCAATCAATGGTCTTTTCCATTCACCAACAAAAACAAACTTTTATCTGGTCACTTTATTTTGCACAACATTCTTTTGTTTTGTTTTGTTGTGCATCCGTGCACGATAGCTGAGGATATTTGCATCCTAACATACATGAACACACATTGGGCTTGATTCACTATCACTAAACCGTGATAACTCAAATATCACACCTTATCAAAGTTATCACAAAGTTATCACACGCTATCAAAGTTAACAAGCCTTGGGCTCAGGGGCGTTTCTAGGGTCCTTGGAGATCGGGGGCACCTGTGGGCACCAGGCGGGGAGGGGGGAAAATGGGTGTAGCCATGTGGTGAGTAAGCGTGGCCATGGGTGGGGCCAAACGTACATGAACTTAGCAGCGGTGTAAGCTACAGATAACGGGCCTGCCCATCAAAATATTGGATGGAGCCCCCTGTCCTTTATTTGGATAATTTACAATCAGTATAGGCATAGATCAAAGATGTATACGCACATACAATTTTGATTGGTCAATCACTGACCCCCAATTTTACCACCCCCGTGCAGTAAGTGGGCCAACAGACAATGAATTTTATGAACAGAGCTAAAATTGGCTAATCAAAATTGTATGTGTGTACCAGGCTTTACAGCTAATACTGTACATATTGAAAGTAGCAGGGATCAGCATACAATATAGCTGGTTTACAATCAGTAAAGGCACAGAGTAACACCTTACACTGTACACACTGGAGGTAGATCAGCACACAGTGCAGGCACTAGAGAACAGCGTATACTGTACATACTGTAGGCAGCAGAATTCAGCACACTGCAGCTAGCGTGCCAAAAATATGACGATCACGTTGTGCGGCGTGCTTATCGCGCCGCACCAAAAAATGGGTGGGCCATGGACCAGAATATAGGTGTGGTAACGGGTGGAGACAAATTTACATGAACCTAGCAATGGTGGGACATCAGATTAGGACAGTGGTGGCGAACCTTTTGGAGGCCGAGTGCCCAAACTGCAACCCAAAAGTCACTTATCTATCGCAAAGTGGCAACCGCAATTTAAACTAAATACTGTACAAACGTTTTAACTCATACATGAACATTATGGAAAATCCAAGTTGAAAATAAACTGTGAAGATAAACAATTTCATCCATCCTACTCCTGAAAAATGTATTCAATTTTTTAGAACCTCCCAGTTTTATTTTCTGTTTTACAAAGCTAAAAAAGTAGGTTTAATGCTATTGTCTCATATGATAAGGATTCAGCTTTTCCCATAGTCTCGCAGTTAGCAATCATGTGACCCCCAACAAGACAAATTCAGCAATCATGAGGCCCCCAACAAATCATGAGGCCCCCAACAGACAAATTCAGCAATCATGAGGCCTCCAACAAATCATGAGGCTCCCAACAAGACAAATTCAGCAATCATGAGGCCCCCAACAAATCATGAGGCCCCCAACTAGAGATGAGCGTAATGACCTAATTACGATTTCGCGAAATTTCGCGTAATTAGTGTAATTACGATTATGGCCGTAAGTACATAATCGTAATAAAGAAGGATTTCGCGAAATTTCGCGTAAGCGTAATTTTCGCGTAATTTTCGCATTACAGTGGGTTCATGCCGTAATTTCGCATTAAACGCTACCGTAATTTCGCGTTAAACCGTAACGCTCCGTATAGTATAAAAAAGCCGCCAACTTTAAGGGTTAATAGCAAAGCCCCCTTAAATGCTAAGAGCCTCAAATTTGGAGAATATATTAAGGAGATCAGGAGGAATAAGAGGAAACATTTTTTTTTCAAAAAGACCTTATAGTTTTTGAGAAAATCGATGTTAAAGTTTCAAAGGAAAAATGTAAACATTTAAAAACCCGCCGACTTTAACGGTTAATAGCAAAGCCTGCTTAAAGTTTAGGAACACCAAATTCTCAGGGTGTATTAAGGAGATCAGGAGGAATAAGAGGAAAAATTTTTTTTCAAAAAGACCTTATAGTTTTTGAGAAAATCGATTTTTAAGTTTCAAGGGCGAAAATGTCTTTTAAATTCGGAAAATGTCAGTTTTTTTTGCACAGGTAACAATAGTGTATTATTTTCATAGATTCCCCCAAGTGGGAAGAGTTTTACTTACTTCGTTCTGAGTGTGGGAAATATAAAAAAAAAACGACGTGGGGTCCCCCCTCCCAGACCTCTTTAACCCCTTGTCCCCCATGCAGGCTGGGATAGCCAGAATGCGGAGCACCGGCCGCGTGGGGCTCCGCACCCTGACTATACCAGCCCGCATGGTCCATGGATTGGGGGGTCTCGGAAGGGGAGGGGCAGCCAAGCTTTCCCCTCCCCCTCCGAGCCCTTGTCCAATCCAAGGACAAGGGGCTCTTCTCCACCTCCGATGGGCGGTGGAGGTGGAGGCCGCGATTTCCTGGGGGGGAGGTTCATGGTGGAATCTGGGAGTCCCCTTTAAAAAGGGGTCCCCCAGATGCCCACCCCCCCTCCCAGGAGAAATGAGTATAGAGGTACTTGTACCCCTTACCCATTTCCTTTAAGAGTTAAAAGTAAATAAACACACAGACACTTAGAAAAAGTATTTTAATTGAACAAAAAACATAACCACGAAAAAAGTCCTTTAATATTCTTAATTAACCATTAATACTTACCTGTCCCTTTAAAAGCCAGTTCCCACGCAATATCCTCGGAAATATACTAAACAGTTACAATATAACAAAGTTATTACAATGTAACAACTTTGTTACATTGTAACTACGCCGCACCCGACGCCACTCGCCCATCAGCCGCCGCACCCGCACGCACCCGACAGAGCTCTGAGCTATATAGCTCAGAGCTCCCTAAGCATCTTTGTATTTGGGCTCCAAGGAGCCCCATTGGTCCTTAGCAGACCAATGGGGTTCCTTCTGATTTAAAGGAACCCCATTGGTCTGCTAAGGACCAATGGGGCTCCTTGGAGCCCAAATACAAAGATGCTTAGGGAGCTCTGAGCTATATAGCTCAGAGCTCTGTCGGGTGCGTGCGGGTGCGGCGGCTGAGCGGCGAGTGGCGTTGGGTGCGGCGTAGTTACAATGTAACAAAGTTGTTACATTGTAATAACTTTGTTATATTGTAACTGTTTAGTATATTTCCGAGGATATTGCGTGGGAACTGGCTTTTAAAGGGACAGGTAAGTATTAATGGTTAATTAAGAATATTAAAGGACTTTTTTCGTGGTTATGTTTTTTGTTCAATTAAAATACTTTTTCTAAGTGTCTGTGTGTTTATTTACTTTTAACTCTTAAAGGAAATGGGTAAGGGGTACAAGTACCTCTATACTCATTTCTCCTGGGAGGGGGGGTGGGCATCTGGGGGACCCCTTTTTAAAGGGGACTCCCAGATTCCACCATGAACCTCCCCCCCAGGAAATCGCGGCCTCCACCTCCACCGCCCATCGGAGGTGGAGAAGAGCCCCTTGTCCTTGGATTGGACAAGGGCTCGGAGGGGGAGGGGAAAGCTTGGCTGCCCCTCCCCTTCCGAGACCCCCCCAATCCATGGACCATGCGGGCTGGTATAGTCAGGGTGCGGAGCCCCACGCGGCCGGTGCTCCGCATTCTGGCTATCCCAGCCTGCATGGGGGACAAGGGGTTAAAGAGGTCTGGGAGGGGGGACCCCACGTCGTTTTTTTTTTTATATTTCCCACACTCAGAACGAAGTAAGTAAAACTCTTCCCACTTGGGGGAATCTATGAAAATAATACACTATTGTTACCTGTGCAAAAAAAACTGACATTTTCCGAATTTAAAAGACATTTTCGCCCTTGAAACTTAAAAATCGATTTTCTCAAAAACTATAAGGTCTTTTTGAAAAAATTTTTTTTCCTCTTATTCCCACTGATCCCCTTAATATACCCTGGGAATTTGGTGTTCCTAAACTTTAAGCAGGCTTTGCTATTAACCGTTAAAGTCGGCGGGTTTTTAAATGTTTACATTTTTCCTTTGAAACTTTAACATCGATTTTCTCAAAAACTATAAGGTCTTTTTGAAAAAAAATTTTTTCCTCTTATTCCTCCTGATCTCCTTAATATATTCTCCAAATTTGAGGCTCTTAGCATTTAAGGGGGCTTTGCTATTAACCCTTAAAGTTGGCGGCTTTTTTAGATTATACGGAGCGTTACGGTTTAACGCGAAATTACGGTAGCGTTTAATGCGAAATTACGGCATGAACGAAACGCGAAATTTCGCATTGAAAATTACGCTTACGGTATTTTCAATTACGATTTTAATGGCAATTACGCTACCGCAATTTCGCATCGTAATCGCGAATTTCGCATGCGTAATTATAGTAATGCGAAATTTCGAAAATTTCAGCTCAACTCTACCCCCAACAAGACAAATTCAGCAATCTTGAGGCCACCAACAAATCATAAGGCTCCCAACAAGACCAATTGAGCAGTCATGAGGCACATAAATAGACAGCATTTCACATAAATAGGCAGAATGCCCCCTTAATATGGTAGCCCCCCAAGTTAGGTAGTGAGTGACAGGGACCCCCAATTTAGCTAGTGAGTGACATGCGCCTCCAGTTAGGTAGTGAGTGACAGGGACCCCGATAGTGAGTGACAGGGAGCCCCTTTAGGTAGTGAGTGAGTGCCAGGGAGCCCCTTTAGGTAGTGAGTGAGTGCCAGGGAGCCCCTTCAGGCAGTGAGTGAGTGCCAGGGAGCCCCTTGAGGCAGGGAGTGAGTGCCAGGGAGCATCTTCAGGCAGTGAGTGAGTGCCAGGGAGCCCCTTTAGGCAGTGAGCGAGTGCCAGGGAGCCCCTTTAGGGAGTGAGTGAGTGACAGGGAGGCCCTTTAGGTAGTGAGTGAGTGCCAGGGAGCCCATTTAGGGAGTGAGTGAGTGCCAGGGAGCCCCTTTATGGAGTGAGTGACAGGGAGGCCCTTTAGGGAGTCAGTGAGTGACAGGGAGGCCCCCCCTCTAGCCGCTGCCACCGCTCCCCCCCCCCTTACCTCGCAGCAGACCTCATGATCAGCGGCGACCCGACCAGTACCAGCAGGCGCCGGATGCACCCGCTCGATATGCGGAAGTGATGTCACTTCCGCATATCAGTGCGGGCGCTGGGTCCTAGCGCCCGCACGATTGGTCGCCGGCTCGCCGCCTGATCCTGAGGTCTGAGTGACGCGGCGGCGGCTGGAGGGAGCTGCTGACAGAGGGGGCGGCCGGGCGGAGATCCGTGGCACCCCAGGACAGATTGGGGGCACGTGCCCCCCCAAAATAGGGCTAGCGACGCCCCTGGAGGAGACCAAGAAGAGTCTCAAAAGAAAACGACTGTAACCTACACTAGCTTAACCGCTCAAGAACTGCCACTTACCTGGGGCTTCTCTCGGTCCCCTGCAGCTGGAATGTCCTGCTCCATCCTCCTCCGATGCTCCATCCCCCGCCCGGCACCAGTGTAATTATTCGTCTAACTAGACGAATAGAACTGCGGCTGACGTGCACATTCTCGCTCCCGCGTGCGTCATTGGAAGTTCACAGTACAGGAAAACTTGTGCAGTAAGCTGTGCACAGAAACAGTTCTATTCATCTAGTTAGATGAATATTTACACCGGTGTCGGCGGGGAACGGAGCATCGGAGGAGGACAGCACGGGACATGACCAGGGCAGGGCCCAATCGGGATTGCCTGCCCTTCCATTTTACCAAACTTATGACAAAAAACACTGTGACACCAGTTGGGGAAAAACGGCCACAGCTTTATTAAATTTCAGTTAACAATTGTATAAAAGCACGCGCTCTGGAAGTCCCTTGACAAATGCCTCTGATTCTTTCCTTGATTTAAAAACACTGTACCAGCCCACTAGCCTACCAAATATCTTATCGTAATCCATCATTTATTCCATTGTGCCATTGGCCAACATCCGATGATGTTGGCTCCATCCAATTGGCTCAGTGGGTACTTCCCTGAAGGTAAGAAAGCCGGCATTGTCAAGGACCCGCCTTCCGACAATGCCTCCAGTCTTCTTCCTTTGTACCAGCCACCAGCCTACCAAACTTTGTTCACCATATGCCTCCTCGGCTCACTTTACTTGCTTCCATAACTGGCTCGGTGGATATGTCCCTGGAAGTGAACCAGGAAAGTGAAAGGGGGGGTGGTACCCATCTGTACCGCCCCCGTATCTCACCAGCCTACCAATCAGAGTGGCCCTCCGGGGCACGCTCCTTTGCAACCGGTGTTGCTTTCTCCTTGGCTCAGTGGGCATGACCTGGCTCGGCGGATACGTCCCTGGAGGTGAACCAGGAAAATGAAAGGGGGGTGGTACCCATCTGTACCGCCCCCGTATCTCACCAGCCTACCAATCAGAGTGAGTGGGTACTTATCGATGCAAAAGAATACCGGCATTGTCAGGGGGCGTCCACCTGCTGTGACAAAGCTGTTATTGAGACAACAAGAGATAATAGGTTACGTTAAACTAAAGTGTGTATCCCTTCACCCCCTAAGCCACCAGCGACATTCTGACCAGTGACCATAGGGTAGGTGGGTGGGACCAAATGTTGTACACAGTTGGATTCCTCATACAAAAGACTGAGCTTGCTGCCTGCATGCAGTTTTGTTCCCTTTACCTGGACCACCCTCTTTTGACACCTAGCTAACCCTGCTACCCTTCCCACTAGCCATCTGATCTCCCTCATTCCTAGCCAGGCCATCCCTGAGCCCGCCCTGTCATGTGCCCTGTCTCCTATGCTAACGCTCGGCTCTCGGGGCTTCTTTCCAGCTGCAGGGTGCCCATAGAAGCCTCAGGTAAGTGGCAATTTTTGTTATTTTAAAAGGTGCAAGAGAACCCCTTTAAAGAGACTCCGTAACAAAAATTGCATCCTGTTTTTTATCATCCTACAAGTTCCAAAAGCTATTCTAATGTGTTCTGGCTTACTGCAGCACTTTGTACTATCACAGTCTCTGTAATAAATCAATGTATTTTTCCCCTGTCAGACTTGTCGGCCTGTGTCTGGAAGGCTGCCAAGTTCTTCAGTGTTGTGGTTCTGCTATGAACTCCCCCTTCCAGGCCCCTCTATGCACACTGCCTGTGTATTATTTAGATTAGGGCAGCTTCTCTCTTCTCTCTTCTCTTTTACAAGCTGGATAAATCGTCCTCCGAGCTGGCTGGGCTTTCACATACTGAAGAATTACATACAGGCAGAGCTGTCTGCACTCTGCAGGAAGAAACAGCCTGACACTTCAGTGGAAGATAGCTGCAGGGGGAAAGAAACCACAAATGATCTCTTGAGATTCAAAAGGAATGCTGTATACAGCCTGCTTGTGTATGGATGTATTTTCTATGTGTGGACATACTGTACATCAATCTACTTCCTGTTTTGGTGGCCATTTTGTTTGTTTATAAACAAACTTTTTAAAACTGTTTTTAACCACTTTTAATGCGGCGGGGAGCGGCAAAATTGTGACAGAGGGTAACAGGAGATGTCCCCTAACGCACTGGTATGTTTACTTTTGTGCGATTTTAACAATACAGATTCTCTTTAAGGAGAATAGTGGGTACAAGTTAAAAAATAATTGTTCAAAAAGACCTTGTAGTTTTTGATAAAAAATCAATTTTAAAAACACAAGGAAAAATGTTTTTTAACCACTTTACCCCCGCCCGTACGAATTTCTCCGTCCCTTTTTCCATCCTTTAACCCCCAGGGACGGAGAAATGCATACTTTCCACGCTCCCGCCGCTGCCCGCGCTCCCGCTCGTAAACACGCCGCCCGCCGATAGTAAACACGCCGCTGCCCGCTCGCCCGGAGATCAATGAACGAGAAAATCCATTCCCGTTCGTTGTTCTAAGCCCCGCAATGATCCGCTGCTCTCCGATGGGCAGCGCGATCATTGTGAAAAAAAAACAAACACTCACAGCCTCCTAGTACTTCCTGCGAGCGTCCGGAAGGATGCTCGCAGGTCGCAATAAACAAAAAGTTACTGTTGCCATCTTGTGGCCAAATAGTAAAACTGCACCCTAAGCATTTTTTACATAGAAATAAATTAGTGTTACACAAAAAATTAACTCGTTACCTCCCACAATCCCGATATTTTTTTTTTGTAATTAAAAAAAAAATCAAAAAATTTACAATTAAAAAAAATACATAAATAGTTACCTTAGGGACTGAACTTTTTAAATATGTATGTCAAGAGGGTATAACACTGTTACTTTATAAACTATGGGCTTGTAATTAGGGATGGACGCAAAACTGAAAAAAATGCACCTTTATTTCCAAATAAAATATTGACGCCAAACATTGTGATAGGGACATCATTTAAACGGTTTTATAACCGGGACAAAAGGGCAAATAAATTTCATGGGTTTTAATTACAGTAGCATGCACTATTTAAAAACTATAATGGCCGAAAACTGAAAAATAATTATTTTTTTCCCCACATTTTTCCTATTTTCCCATTAAAACACATTTAGAATAAAATAATTCGTGGAATAATGTCCCACCTAAAGAAAGCCTAATTGGTGGCGGAAAAAACAAGATATAGTTCATTTAATTGCGATAAGTAATGATAAAGTTATAGATGAATGAATGGAAGGAGCGCTGAAAGGTGAAAATTGCTCTGGTGCTCAGGGGGTAAAACCCCTCAGTGGTGAAGTGGTTAAACTGTAATTTTTCTGAGTTTACAAATCATTTTTCTTTGCATTTAAAATCGATTTTCTCAAAGAGTCATTTAGATTACCCTCCACCCAGCTCGCCAGCGATGTATTAATACATACCCGAGAGATGTATTGGGGTTGTTGCTGAATTGCTGTTGTATCTGCCATATTTGATAAAGACTAAATTGGAATAAATCATCATTCATCCATAAGATGTCTGACTGAAGCCTGACTGGATTAGCCACATGCTTGTTTCAGGTGTGTGACTCAGACACTACTGATGCCAAATAGAGCAGCAGATATTGTTTAACCTTTTGCGGGCCGCATAATGTAAATCCTACAACGCACTTGTGACTGTCTAAGCCACCTACCATCGCGTAGCGATGGTCTGAGGGGAAGAAGAGGACCGGGACTCACCTTCCTGGCGTCCCCCCTATGATCACCGCTCCCCTCCCCTCTGGACGGCATCTCCACCCGCTCTGCGTTAAGTGTCGGGTCCCAGCTTGATGATGTTATCAAGTAGCGACCCAGAACTTAACCGCAGTGTGAATGAGGATGCTGGCCAGAGCGGAGGGGGCTAGAGCTGCTCATCGCTGGAGACTGGGAGGTGAGTAAAGGCTGCTGGCAAAACCGGACCCAGCTGCCTGACCCTCCCAAATGTGCCCCCCCCCCCCCCGCATTTTAAATGGCCTGGTCCTTAAAGGGGGTAGGCAGCCAGTCCCCAAAGAGTTTAAAAGGAAATAAATATGACAGCCACTATACCCCCCTCAGTGTTGGTGTCCTCTAAGTTACTGCATATAAAAAAATGTGCTGTGTAAAAGAATATGACCAACAATATAGTAAACTTCTCTTAACCTCCCTGCCGGTTATCCCGAGCTCAGCTCGGGGTAACCTGCCGCGGAGGATTCCTCAGGCCCTGCTGGGCCGATTTGCATAATTTTTTTTTTGTTACACGCAGCTAGCACTTTGCTAGCTGCGTGTAACTTACGATCGCCGCCGCTCTGCGCCGATTCGCCGCAACCCGCCGCATCAGAGGGTGCCCCCCCCCCGAGACCCGTGCGCTGCCTGGCCAATCAGTGCCAGGCAGCGTCGAGGGGTGGTTCGGGACTCCCTCTGATGTCACGACATCGATGACGTCGGTGACGTCATCGCGCCCGTCGCCATGGCGACGGGGGAAGCCCTCCTGGAAATCCCGTTCAGAACGGGATTTCCGGATGGGTATATGCGCCGGCGGCGATCGGCGCATTCGGGGGGACGCCGCAGGGAGGGGGGAAGCATGTAGCTAGCGCTAGACTAGCTACATGCTACAAAAAAATAAATGCCAAAAAACACCCTCCCTGCCGTGCGCAGCAATTGTTTATAACGGCAGGGAGGTTAAGATGGCCTTACATTCATGGGCGTCCGCAGAAAATTTTCCCGGGGGGGGGGGGCAAAAAGGGGAGAGGAATTGTGTGGGTGGAAAATGGGGCTACCGAAAAATGGGTGTGGTCATGAACCAGAATGTGGGTGTGGTCATGGGTGGAGACAAGTTTACATGAACTTAGCAATAGATTAGGACAGTGGTGGCGAACCTTTTGAAGGTCGAGTGCCCAAACTGCAACCCAAAAGTCACTTATCTATCGCAAAGTGCCAACAGCAATTTAACCTCTTGAGGACTGCAGTGCTAAACCCCCCTAGTGAGCAGGCAATTTTTAGTAAAATGAGCCACTGCAGCTTTAAAGTTAAGCTGCAGGGCCGCACAACACAGCACACAAGTGACCCCCCCCCCCCCTTTTCTCCCCACCAACAGAGCTCTCTGTTGGTGGGGTCTGATCGCTCCCCCATGTTTATTTTTTTTTATATAAATATTGTTGTTTCTTTTTTTCTAAAAAAAAAACACCCCTGTTTCTTTAAATATCAACCCTCCCTACCTCCCTCCCACCCCACAGCCAGCCAATTATGGCGATCGGCTGTCATAGGCTTCTGCCTATGAGAGCCAATCGCTCTCTTGTCCCCAGGGGGACAGCCGTGTCACACGGCTGTCCCCAATGCAGCGCTGCACCAAGTAAATAGATGGCGATCATGCCGTCTAACAGTCTCCCGAGCGGCTGAAGGCAGGGCGGAGCTCCGCCCCCCAGCAGGAGATCTCCTGCAAAATAGAGCCCAGGACTTTGCGCCAATTGGCGTTAGGCGGTCCTGGGGCTGCCGCCGCGGCCACGCCCATCGGCTTGACGCGGGCGGCAAAAGATTAAACTAAATACAAACGTTTTAACTCATACATGAACATTATGGAAAATCCAATTTGAAAATAAACTGTGAAGATAAACAATTTCATCCATCCGACTCCAGAAAAATGTGTTCATTTTTTTAGAACCTCCCAGTTTCATTTTCGTTTTTTAAAAAGCTGAAAAAGTAGGTTTAATGCTATTGTCTCATATAATAATCCAGCTTTTTCCATAGTCTCGCAGTTAGCAATTATGTGACCCCCAACAAGACAAATTCAGCAATCATGAGGTGCCCCCATCAAGACAGTAGATGTAGTCAGGGGTATAAGTCCCCAGTATATGTAGTCAGGGTTATATGTGCCCAGTATATGTAGTTGTGGTTATATGTGCCCAGTATATGTAGGTGGAGGCATATGTGCCCATTATATGTAGCCGGGGGTATATGTGCCCAGTATATGTAGCCAGGGATACATGTGCCCAGTATATGTAGCCAGGGGTATATGTGCCCAGTATATGTAGCCGGGGGTATATGTGCCCAGTATATGTAGCCAGGGATACATGTGCCCAGTATATGAAGCCAGAGGTATATGTGCCCAGTATATGTAGCCAGGGGTATATGTGCCCAGTATATGTAGCCAGGGGCATATGTGCCCAGTATATGTAGGCAGGAGAGGGGTATATGTCCCCAGAATAAGTAGCCAGGTGTGCCCCTAGCAGGAGGGGAGCAGCGCAGTGGAGGGAGAGCTATGGGCACAGTGGGGAAGGGCGGACGTCTCCCCCCTCCTTCCCTCACCTTAGGGGACTCTCCCTCCCTTGCTCTCCCCTCCAGAACGAAGTGTTGTGCAGTGGCTGGGCAGCGGGCGGAACTTACCTCTGTCTCGTTCAGTGGCTGGGCAGCGGGCGGAGCTTACCTCCGTCTCGTTTAGGCGCCGGATGGATTTGCCGCTAGTCTGGTATGCTCCAGACCAGCGCACCAGAACTTCCGGTGCTTGGAGCGAGACGGAGGTGAGTTCCGCCCGCTGCCCATCCGCTGCACAACACTTCGTTCCGGAGGGGAGAGCGAGGGAGGGAGAGTCCCCTAAGGTGAGGGAAGGGGGGGAGACGTCCGCCCTTCCCCGCTGTGCACATAGCTCTCCCTCTTCTCTGCACTGCTCCCCTCCTGCTGGCCGCAAGGGCACACGGCCAGGGGGGGGGGGGGAAGGGGCCCATGCTTACAGTTATAGATAAATAAAACAGAAACAGAAGACAACAACAACCGGGAGCCCCCAATAGTGTATTATTGATGATATTGAGGTATAAATGTAATAGCAAGTAGAGATATACTCACAAACATGGGTTGCCAAGTGTCAGGCAACCACTCTTTGCGCATATGGGGAAAATAAGCCTGTCCCCGCTCAGGCTAAGAAGTCGCTCTCCATAGTAGGAGTGTCTGCTATAAGCAGGCTGAAGCCCTTCGCATAGTATGCTAATGAGCCAGCTCAGCTCTCTGCCAAAGCAAAATTAAGTGATAGCATCTACTTTTTTTTAACACAAGGTCTATGGAGAAAGATATGCTCTCCATATTAAATAACTGATATGTGATTAATGTAAATAATAATTTTCACTAAACTGCTCCTTTAAGGAAGGAAGCAATTTTCCCCTGTAGTGCTTCTCCCATAAAATTTTGTGATAGCCAGGACAACTGGGCAAATAAAATGTGTGTGTTTTATCTATAGTAACATTGTTCATTTTAAAGCTATAGGGGATGAAATTAAAGAAATTGTGTCTTTTTTTTCTTGTATTTCTCTTTAAAATACACAGAAAATAAAGTAATTCCCCGCCTCTGGTTCACTTCTGGAATTTCCAACTTTAAAGTCATAAAACTACTGTGCCTGTGCGGCTGCTCTCTGGCTCCCACTGATATCACCAGAAGTGTATTGCGTAGACCCAGTACAGTGTGTGCCTGCGCAGTACGCTCCTGGTGATGTCAGCGGGAGCAAGGACACGGCTATGCAGGCACAGTGGTTTTCCGACTTTAAAGTTGGAAATTCCAGAAGTGAACCGGAGGCTGGACCGGAGCATCAGTAAGTGGCTGCGTGGTCATAGGACATCTGCGGGGGACCATTAGAAGCCCGGGGTAAGTTCAACTCTTTTTTTCCCCCGACCTCCCTATAGTAGTCCTTTAAATTATGTTCCCTAGTACAATGTATGGCGACAATATATTATTTGGAAATAAAGGTGACAAAGGAAATAAGGGTTTGAATCTTGACTCTTCCTGTTCAGTAAGCCAGCACCTATTCAGTGAGAAGTCCTTGGACACCCTATCATTGCTACTGCCTACCGAGTGTGCCGCAGTGGCTGCAGCTCTGGTGTTTTGAGTCCACCAGGAGAAAAGTGTTAACAATGAATCAGTGATACTAACAGGCTGGAATATCACATTTCCCCTATGGTACAAAAGCATCTTGCTGGGGGTGGTGGGGGTGGGGGTGTGGTGGGGGGGGCTCAAGGTTGTATGCACCTGTCTAATTTGCTCCTTTTACATAGAAAGAGCAACACAGGCCTTTGGGGGTATTATACCACCCTTATATTATTAGTTAATTCTGTGATACAAACAGGCCCAGATTTACATCACAGAAGCGTATAGGCACAGATGTCCTAGCAGCCTAGACTTCTCTTTCTATGACCTACAAACCCCCACCCAACTTCACTGCGAGTGTGCTGGCTGTCCCAGCTGTCACTTCTCCCTTACTTCCCTTGCCTGTCATAGGTAGCTACAGGTGCCCCTTAGTACTATTAGGTATTAGGAAGCCAGAGTATGAAGTAGTTAGAGGTACCCCTGACTGAAAGGAGATCTCATCAATGGAATGTGGAGAGCCAGGTGAGTAACCTCTCATTTGCACTTTGCTCAGGACTCTGCATAGGGAAGGAGGGAGGAAGGCACTCGGGGAGGGGAGTGAGCCTCATTTCCATACTAAGGTGCCTGTAGCCACATGCCTACAGTGGCAAATCCTGCCCTGGAAACACAGTTTACCTAATCCTCATTACATTTTAAATGCTCTGTCAGCACAATGTAAAAATCAATGCATCTGTCAATATCATATAGCATAAAACATCACACTTCTTTTAAATCTCTTACTTGCTCTCTTACTTCTTTCTTTTTCTGCCGCTTCCATCTGAAAATGGCGCCTGTGAATAATGTCGCACAGTGTTGCCGCTAATCCGTTTGCTGCTTATCGCTATTTAACGTTAAAGCCTTATTGTTATTTAGAGTTAAAGCCTTATCGTTATTTAGCATTAACACACAGAACCCTCTCTGTACCTATCCCTAACCCATAAACACCCCCCCCCCCTGGTGGTGCCTAACCCTAACCACCCCCCTGGTGGTGCCTAACCCTAACCACCCCCTGGTGGTGTATATTGTACTGTATACCTAACCCTACTCTCACACAGAACCCTCCCTGTACCTATCCCTAACCCTAAGACCCCCCTGGTGGTGCCTAACCCTAAGACCCCCCTGGTGGTGCCTAACCCTAAGACCCCCCTGGTGGTGCCTAACCCTAAGACCCCCCCAGTGCCTAACCCTAACCTTGACAGTGTTACATTAAATCCATTCACCGTTTTGCAGTTAAATAACGTCTGCAGTTTGGCTTATGTAGGGCGCTATTGATAAATAACGTTAGTGTGTGCCGTTTTTCTTCTTTTTTCCCTATGCGCCATTATTATGCAGTACTAACGATAAATAGCGATAAGCGTATTTTTTTAATGCTGCGCTATTTTTATGCATAGGGGCTGTGCGCCATTATTCACTGATCCCTTTCCTGCCATCTCAGATTCACTTTAAATTGTCTTCCTCCTCTTTTTCATGCTCTTCTCAGCAGCTGCTGCATGTCAGCATCCCTGAGTGCCAGCAGAGGGCAGCAGAGGACTGCAGACTACAAGCTTCTCAGTTCTGAACATTAAAAAAAAAAAAAAAAAAATCTTGTCCTGGCACTAATCAGAAAATACTTATCAGTTTGGCTACATATTTTTAACTTGAATAATAATAATAATAATAATAATAATAATAATAATAATAATAATAAATCTACAAAGTTGTCTACTCCCCTTCGAACCTGCTATGAAAGGATTTGCCAAACTCTGAATTTGCACAGAATTCTAGACAAAATTTGAAGTTCCAAATTTCAACTCAAAATTGCAAAAGAGTTTCTGTACCGTGTTAGCCAAATAAATTATGTACCGGTAGGTAGAAAAAATAAATGTTTTGTAAAAGTAATAGCTTTTAATGGATAATTAATATTTAAATGATGTAAGCTTTCAGGGATCTAGTCCCCTTCTTCAGGCATATTTCCATATGTTAGCTGAAGTAAAACTGAAACACTGTATGCAGGTAAATAATGCACACTTAGATGACAGTTGTACTGGTTACTATTTAGCAGTTAAGGTGTCACGTGGTCAACACACTGGTGCAATTCTGTTGTATAAAATTATTTGTGTTTTATAAGTTCAGCTCTTAAAAAGAAAAAAGAAAAAAAAAGAAAATTTTACATGTAGAGCTAGCGGGTCACCTTACAGTGACCACCTAAAGCTAATTCCCCAGCTCTCTCCATTCCCCTTACCTTTGCAACCATGATACATACTTTTGTTTCTCTTTACAATGCAAACATAGTTCCAGCTGTTTACAAGACCTGGTGGTAGCGCGTTATTCATAAGAAAAATTGTCACCTAATACAGTTTTACTGGGACATTGTCTTGTCTGGGACATTTTTTTGCTTGTCTAGGTTGCATGCTGATCCTCACCTTCGAATAGCCAGTGCCCCCTCCCTCCCCAGTATAGGTAGCCAGATGTCACCCCAGTATAGTCAGATGTCCCCTTTCAGTATTCAGATGTGCCCCCCCATCCCCCTCCAGCTCAGCATTGTTTCCAGGCATCCATATACTATCATATATAGTCATCCACCATGTAGATAGCCAGATGTCCCCCAGTATAGTCAGATGCCCCCACCCCCCCCCCCCCCCTCAGTTCAGTACTGACCTAGGTGACAGGGGCATAACAATACAACCTGCAAGGGATGCAGCTGCAGGGGGGCCCAGAAGCCATGGGGGTCCTGTTCTGAGAGACTGACCGCTAAGGGCAAGGAGGGAAAAAGCTTTCTGATCTCTGCACAATTGCTCTAAAGACTGCATCTGCTCTGCCACTGATGACAAATCATACAAAGTTTTGTAGACAAAGATTGGTAGACAGTCTCTATTCAGTGTGCAGGGGGAGGCAGCCCTATCCAAAGTTTTACAGGTGGGCACAGTGATTTCTAGTTATGCCCCTGCCAGGTGTCCCTCCATACAGTCATGTATAGTCACCCCCCCCCGTCCCCCAAATAAGTAGCCAGATGTCCCCTAGTATAGTCAAATGTCCCCTCCCTCAGTATATAGCGAGATGTTAACCTCAGACTAGTATAGATAGCCAGATGCCACTCCCCCAGTAAAATCAGGTGCCATCACCCAGTAGAGGGAGGTAGCCAGATGCCCCCCCCCCCCACCCCAAGATAATCAAATGGTTATTCCCCAAGCACGTGACTGAGCCATTTCTTTGGTCCGCTCACAGCATAGCAGGGAGAGGGGGACATTGCACCTATAGTGGGAGGGCATCTGGCTACCTACACTGGGCTGGGGGAGACACTGAGAGGACACACAACTCTCCTTTTCTGAGCTTTCTTTAAAACTCTGGATTCTGATTAAACCATCATAATATTGTCAGCAGCATCACAGTCAAAATATACTTCTGTAAACTCATGCAAATCCTCATGCGAATCCATTCACAAAAATCCTGCAGCAATCAATGCTGTCCCTACCGCCAAGTTAAAAGCTGGGATCTTCGTTACAAGAATAAAGTCTCTTGCATTACGTAGTCACAGTGCAGTCTCTAGGCTAAAATGCACCCAGGGCAAGGGTGTAAAAATTGCGCCCCCCCCCCGAGCAAGGTATGGGCACCCGCAGTATAGGTTAGCAAGGTCTAGTTGCACACAGTATAGGTCCCCCCAGTATAGGTAGCCAAGAATAGGTAATCCAGTATAGGTAGCCAGCTATAGGCCCCCAGTATAGGTAGCCAGGCATAGGTGAGCCAGTATAGTTGCCCCCGGTATAGGTTAGCCAGGTCTAGTTGCACTCAGAATAGGTAGCCAGTATAGTTGCCCCCAGTATAGGTTAAATAGACAGGCACCCCCGATATAAGTTAGATAGGTAGGTGCCCCACTACAGATTAGCTAGGTGGGTGCCTCTAATATAGGTAGCCAGAATAGTTGCCCCCAGAATAGGTTAGATAGGTAGATGCCCCCAGTATAGGATAGTTAGGTAGGTGCCTGCAATATAGGTAGCCAGTATAGTTGCCACCTGTATAGGCTAGCTAGGTAGGTAGGTGCCCTGAATACAGGTTAGATAAGTAAGTGCCCCCAGTATAGGTTTGATATGTAGGTGCCCTACAGTATAGGTTAGATAGGTAGGTGCCCCCCAATATAGGTTAGATTAGGTAGGTTCCCCCTATATAGGTTAGATAGGTAGCTGCCCCCCAGTATAGGTTAGATTAGGTAGGGGCCCCCCATTATAGGTTAGATTAGGTAGCTACCCCCCAGTATAGGTTAGATAGATAGGAGCCCCCCACTATAGGTTAGATAGGTAGCTGCCCCCCAATATAGGTTAGATAGGTAGGTGCCCCCCAGTATAGGTTAGATTAGGTAGGTAGGTGCCCCCAGTATAGGTTAGATTAGGTAGGTGCCCCCCAGTATAGGTTAGATAGGTAGCTGCCCCCCAGTATAGGTTAGATAGGTAGGTGCCCCCAGTATAGGTTAGATTAGGTAGGTGCCCCCCAGTATAGGTTAGATAGGTAGCTGCCCCCCAGTATAGGTTAGATAGGTAGGTGCCCCCCAGTATAGGTTAGATAGGTAGCTGCCCCCCAGTATAGGTTACATTAGGTAGGTGCCCCCAGTATAGGTTAGATTAGGTAGGTGCCCCCCAGTATAGGTTAGATAGGCAGCTTCCCCCAGTATAGGTTAGATTAGGTAGGTGCCCCCCAGTATAGGTTACATTAGGTAGGTGCCCCCCAGTATAGGTTAGATTAGGTAGGTGCCCCCCAGTATAGGTTAGATTAGGTAGCTGCCCCCCAGTATAATTTAAATAGGTAGGTGCCCCCCAGTATAGGTTAGATAGGTAGGTGCCCCCCAGTATAGGTTAGATTAGGTAGGTGCCCCCCCTGTATAGGTGAGATTAGGTAGCTGCCTCCCGGTATAAGTTAAATAGGTAGGTGCCCCCCAGTATAGGTTAGATAGGTAGGTGCCCCTGAGTATAGGTTAGATAGGTAGGTGCCCCCCAGTATAGGTTAGATTAGGTAGGTTCCCCCCAGTATAGGTTAGATAGGCAGCTTCCCCCAGTATAGGTTAGGTAGGTCCACCCCCCATAATGGAGGGGGGAGCCGGAGCCGCGGGGAGGGCAGTCCGACCTTTCCCTCCCTCTCCCCGGGCCGCCCTCCGTGCTCCCCCCTCAGACGCAGAGTAATTACGCAGCAGGATGCTCTGTGCATAGCTACTCACCTTCCTGCGTTCCACTCGCAGCTGATCTCCTCTCGTCATAGACGCTGATACACAAGCGTGTGTATCAGCGCCTATGACGAGAGGAGATCAGCTGCGAGTGGAACGCAGGAAGGTGAGTAGCTATGCACAGATCTCTGCGTGGGGGCTCGGCACATTGTGGTTACGCCCCTCAATGCTGGCCACATTTGTTATATGATCCCTAGCAGATGGGCCCCTACAACATAGGGGGTTATGATGAAGGAGAGACATGGGGCCCCATCAAAGTGTTGCAGGAGGGTGTGGGGACAATTTGTCGTCATGTCACTGCCTAGCATCAGCACTTTACATACTTACTTTGTGGGCTGAACAACAAAGTGCTCATAGTTTAACCTGCCTGGAGTTCTATTAAGATCGCCAGGGAGGCTGCGGGAGGGTTTTTTTTTAATAAAAAAAAAAACTATTTCATGCAGCCAACTGAAAGTTGGCTGCATGAAAGCCCACTAGAGGGCGCTCCGGAGGCGTTCTTCCGATCGCCTCCGGCGGCCAGAAGTAACACGGAAGGCTGCAATAAACGGCCTTCCGTGTTTCGCTTACCTCGTCGCCATGGCGACGAGCGGAGTGACGTCATGGACGTCAGCCGACGTCCTGACGTCAGCCGCCTCCGATCCAGCCCTTAGCGCTAGCCGGAACTGTTTGTTCCGGCTACGCTGGGCTCAGGCGGCTGGGGGGACCCTCTTTCGCCGCTGCATGCGGCGGATCGCCGCACTGCAGTGGCGATCAGGCAGCACACGCGGCTGGCAAAGTGCCGGCTGGGTGTGCTGCTTTTTATTTGAGCCAAATCGGCCCAGCAGGGCCTGAGCGGCAGGCTCCGGCGGTACTGGACGAGCTGAGCTCGTCCAGACCGCCCAGCAGGTTAAAGGACAACTGCAGTTAGAATACCAGTTGCTTGGCAGTCCTGCTGATCTATTTGGCTGCAGTAGAGTCTGAATCACACCAGAAACAAGCATGCAGCTAATCCAGTCAGATCTAACAATAATGTCAGAAGAAACACCTGATCTGCTGCATGCTTGTTCAGGGGCTATGGCTAAAAGTATTAGAGGCAGAGGGTCAGCGAGGCTGCCAGGCAACTGGTATTGTTGGCAGCCTCCATATCCTTCTCCTTACAGTTGTCCTTTAACACACCTGGTCATTTTGTCTGTCCCGAGTTAATCTGGATAATTATTTGTAAAAACCTCAGCAAAGTCTTCCCAGGTCGCCCCTGTGCTGTAAACACAACGATTTCACAATCACGTTTCACAACTTTAGTGTAGAGAACTTAATATGCTTTTCTTCTATGCTTCAGGCCGTTCAGCAAATCCTCTGGTGAAATTTCATCCTAATACAAGCAAATATTTCATAGCTTCTGGGTGTGACATGAAAATGACTTCAAGTGAACCTGTACGTTTTCAAGGAGGATAAAATATCAGACACATACTTCGGTAGAAAGAAGCGTCTGGGGCCTCCAGAGGTTCCCCACATCCTCCTCCAGACCACCGCTGGATGCCAGGAACTCCTGAAAGTTTGCGGCTGCACTCCCGTCCATGGACAAACACAGCCGCAGTGCACCAGCACAGGACACGTCACGCCTGCGCAGTAGAACGGGGTCGCTCAGGCGGCTATGTATGTTGACGAACAGAAGCACAGCAACACGTAGTATTTAACAAGGGGCTTGCGGAAGGGGTTTAGAGGGCCCCAGCGGTAGATCAGTGGAGACGTGGAGTACGAGCGAAGCCTTTGCTGAATTATGGCCCTTTATTTTGCATCCGTAACTTACGACCACATATAATTTGGGCACAAAATATGGCTCTCCCTGTGCTAGGTAATCTCGGGGTATATATTAAATATATCCCTCTACTGACTGACCTCATTTTGTTCCTTTGGACACATAATTTTGGGTCCAGCTATCATTTAAAGGGATATTTAAATCAAAACAACAAAAAAACAGTTTAACTTATCCGAGACCTCTTGCAGCCCCCTGCAGTCATCCTGTGTCTGCACCATCCTTCCCAGTCCCTCCAGCCAGCAGCAGCGACACCCCTGAAAGCTGGCTGGTCGTGGGCAGTTACAGGATACTGCACAGTAGCAGTAACACAATGAGGAGGCGTGTAGCTGGGCAGCTTTGAGGGGGGTACCACTGATCACTGGATGGTCGCGAAAGGATGGCACGGGCACAGGATGACTGCAGAGAGCTTCAATAAGCCCAAGGTAAGTTAAACAGAACTGGTTCTTTCATGAAGCAAGGTGAAACACTTGCATTAGGCGCAGAGATTAAAGGCGGCATGTTTGTACTGTGTTTACACTTACAGCATGCAGTCAGAGTAGGAGGAGAAGCGAGAGGGGAGCGAGGTGAAGAGGTCATTTTCAGGGAAAAGCAGCTTGTTGTGCTGTGTGAGGACTCTGACAGTGAGTGAGGAGGAGGGAGGCAGGAGAGCAGCAGTGCTTCATTTGACTTGCACAGCAGGAGGGAGGAGGACAGGTGTCACTGCTGTTCTGACTGAGGAGGAAAGGAGGACGGCCGATTGACTGAGCATGAGCAGTTTGTTTGTCAGTTGTCACAGACTCACAGCCAGCCAGCCAGTATGTTATTGTGTAGAAGGAGAAGAAAACAAAATAAAAAAGAAACATCAACAACAAAAAATGTGTAAAGGATCACTGCTTCTGCTGTACTAGCCATGATTTTTGAAAATAAGAGGTGGCAACAAGCAGGGTGATCTGAGGAATAAAGGGGCCCTAAAAATCATGTTCAAACCTCCTTTTGCTAACTCTAACCCTGGTTTTGTTGCCAAGATCATGGGATATCATGGAGGTCATCTTGGTGATAACATTGCCAAGGCCCTGTTGATCTCCACATCAGTTTCTGGTGTGGGTACTCCCAAGGGTCTTCACTAGAGTACCCCAAAAGGGATGATGGTTCATCATCCCTAGCAGTTGGTGTGCTACTTTGCTGTCTAGTGAACACCGGGTCATGAATTGCCCCATCAGGAGGGCCAACTCTGCAGTAAGAGGAGGAAAGACAGGCAGGACTACTAAGTCGGGCAAACTGGAAGGCAGGACTGACTGGTAGGACTGTCAGGGTGGATTGGAAGACAGAATTGACAGGTGGGATAGGACTGACAAGGGACTGACAGAGCTTACTGACAGACAGTTGCAACATGATGCAGCTGCTAAATGGAGTCAGCACCGGATGCTGTTTGGCCAGGGTTTAAATAACCTCCGTCAGTGGAAGCCAAGGTAGTGAGGAGACCTGCCACTGGATCCAGAGTCGGGTTAGAAGTTGCAATAACCAACAAACTTCCTGAAAACAAAGTTGATCAGAATAAATGTTTGGTGGAACAGCGGCAAGTGCAAACATGTGGCAGAGATTCTTCTTCAGTCAATATTCTTGAGGATCTTGACATGAGAACATTAGTAAGAGGTTCTTTAGCTGCAGAATACACAAGTGCAGAGGTGTAACTAGGAGGGAGCAGCCCCTGTGACTGCAGGGGGCCAAGAGGTGTGGGAGGGCCCCAACATCTCACCTTCCTATACTTCAGATCAGGTGTTTTGTGGCTACACATGTAATGGTCGTGAAAATCCTGATGGCCACACTTGTTTTATGACTCTTGTGAGATGGGCCACAAGGCCGTAAATGGCACCAACGGGAAGCAAGGGAAGGGTTGTGAATAGAGATGGCTCGAGCCTCCGATTTTTGGTTCACAAAAGTTTGGTTTACGCGAACTTTCGCGAACCGCAATAGACTTCAATAGGGAGGTGAACTTTGAAAACTACAAACATTTATGCTGGCCACAAAAGTGATGGAAAAGATGTTTCAAGGGGTCTAACACCTGGAGGGGGGCATGGCAGAGTGGGATACATGACAAAAGTCCAGGGGAAAAATCTGGATTTGATGCACAGTAGTGTTTTAAGGGCAGAAATCACATTGAATGCTAAATTGCAGGCCTAAAGTGCTTTAAAACATCTTGCATGTGTATACATCAATCAGGTAGTGTAATTAGAGTACTGCTTCACACTGACAGACCAAACTCACTGAGTAACGCACCGCAAACAGCTGTTTGTGTAGTGACGGCTGTGCTGGACTGGTGCGCACCATGGCCAGAGTGCAGGCGATAGCGGTTTTCAAGCCCATATGGTCGCTGGGCTGAGGTAGCTCAATGACAGAACAACAGTTACTGTCCAGTTGATCGAATTTGGTCTGTCCACAATGAAGCAACAATCTTATTATCTTGGGTGTGGTCGGTCATTGCTTCATTGTGATATACAAGCCCCTTCACCTCGGCAAGGTAACGATCACGAATGGGAATTGACACAACTACATGCCTTTTGTTTTGTTGTTGCAGCTGCAGTGCAGCCAGAAAAATTAGGCAGGCATGTACACGCACCAGAATAATTATTATAGTGGCCGCTGCTAGCAGCAGCCTTAAAGATTCAGAAATCTGTCTGGAGTCCTGGACCCTGTTGGTGGTGGCAGAGAAGGCAGTCAAGCGGCCTGCAGGCAGACATGCTGTGTGGGGATTGGGGAGTGACTTAGTCTTGGGGCAGGCAGTCACACGGCCAGGGCCGGCCTTAGGTTTCACAGCGCCCTGAGCGAAACCTGATTTTGGTGCCCCCCTCCCCGTTTCGTCCTCTTTGCACGTGCGGTTGCGCGTACGCACACACTTTGGGATGTCCCCCATCTATCTGCCCCCCATCCCCTCCACTGGGCAATCCACCACAAACAATGCTGGGAATACACGGCTTGTTTTTGAGCCATTTAGATGGCTTGATAGATAATTTCCGACATGTCCGATCTCCCGCTCGATCGTTTAGCTGCTCGATTTGTGACAGCACTGAATGGAAAAGATAAGAAAAACGAGCGGAAGATAAGAGAACCGACTGCAGAATCAAGCGGCGAAACGATCGAGTGGCAAAAATGAGCCGTGTATGCCCAGCATAATGCAGGCACCCCCAGCCACAAAACAGAAAACAGGCAGACAGCAGATCTATGCACGTATGCGCACACACACTACACACTCACACTATACACACACACACACACAATCTATACACACGGCCACACGCACACAATCTATATACACGGCCACACGCTACACACTCGCACAATCTATATACATGGCCACACGCTACACACTCGCACAATCTAAATACACGGCCACGCGCTACACACTCGCACAATCTATATACATGGCCACACGCTACACACTCACACAATCTATATACACGGTCACACGCTACACACGCACACAATCTATATACACGGCCACACACTACACATACACAGCTAGACACACAGTCTATATACACAGCTACACAGACACACACACACACACACTACACTACACACAGTCTATATAAACAGCTACACACACAGTCTATATACACAGCCACACACACAGTCTATATACACACTACACTACACTACACACAGTCTATATACACAGCTGCACACACACACTACACACAGTCTATATACACAGCCAGCTACACAGACACACAGTCTATATTCACAGCTACACACAGTCTATATGCACACAGCTACACACAGTCTATATACACACAGCTACACACACACACACACACACACACACACACACACACACACACACACACACACACACACACACACACACACACACACACACACACACACACACACACACTCTATATGCACACAGCTACACACAGTCTATACACACACAGTCTATATATACACACACAGTCTATATATACACACAGTCTATATATACACACACAGCTACACACACAGCTACACACACACACACACACACACACACACACACACACACACACATACTACACACAGTCTATATATACACACAGCTACACACACTACATTCTAGCAGCGGCAGACAGGACAAGACAGTTTGTAGGAGCTTGCTCCAGAAAGAGAACGACACAAATTCTAACAGCCCACAAGAGGATTACCTCGCCACCTCGGACTGCTCCTCTATCCATCCAGCGTGCTTGAAGGGGCGGGGAGGGGGGCTGATAAGGAAGTCCGAGCGTTGGAGAAGTATGTCTCCTCCAGGTCCTAGTGCCCGCTTCTGCACTGGACAACAGCCTGCTCTGCTCGCAGTTTGTGCCCTAGTTGTCCGCCTACTTGTTATTGCCAGAGGCAGGAGCGCCCCCCCTGAAGCCAGCGCCCTGAGCGATCGCTCCGGTCGCTCAGGTCAAAGGCCGGCCCTGCACACGGCGTGCAGGCAGAGATGCTGTGTGTGGGGACTGACTTAGTCTTCAGGCGGGGAGTAGCCCTCCGGGATCCATGCCTCATTCATTTTGATAAAGGTGAAGTACTGAACACTTTTGTGACCTAGGCGACTTCTCTTCTCACAGACAATGCCTCCAGCTGCGCTGAAGGTCCTTTCTGACAGGACGCTTGAGACAGAAGTTGGATGGCAAATTGTGACAGCTCTGGCCACAGGTCAAGCCTGTGCACCCAGTAGTCCAGGGGTTTATCGCTGCTAACAGTGTCTACATTCAGACTTAAGGCCAGGTAGTCGGCTACCTGCTGGTCGAGGCGTTGGTGGAGGGTGGATCCGGAAGGGCTAAGGCGAGACGTTGGACTAAAGAATGTCCGCATGTCCGACATCACCATGAGATCGCTGGAGCGTCCTGTCCTTGCCTGCGTGGACATGGGAGGAGGAGGAAGATTACTGGCAGTGGCACCTTTATTCCGTTGTGCTGTGACATCACCCTTAAACGCTCTGTAAAGCATAGTTGCCAGCTTGTTCTGCAAGTGCTGCATCCTTTCTGCCTTCTGGTGATTTGGAAACATCTCTGCCACTTTGTGCTTATACCGAGGGTCTAGTAGCATGGCCACCCAGTACAGCTTATTCCCCTTGAGTTTTTTTATACGGGTGTCCCTCAACAGGCTGGACAGCATGAAAGATGCCATCTGCAATAATTTGGATGCAGACGTACTATCCATCTTCTCTTGCTCTTCCTCAGTGATGTCAGGTAAGTTCTCCTCCTCCCCCCAGCCTCGAACAATACCATGGGAAAGTTGAGCCGCACATGCCCCCTGCGACACCTGCTGCGGTTGTTCTTCCGCCTCCTCCTCCAAAAAAAAAAAAACACCTTCCGCCTCGCCTCCAAAAAAAACCACCACCTTCCTCATCATCTGACTCCTCTTCCCCACACGAGTCTTCCTCCTCCTCCCCCCTCCTCTGTGCTGATGCAGGTGTTGAGGAAAAATCTGGTTCTGAGAATTGATCCCACAACTCTTCCTCCTGTTCCTGTTCACGCTCCTCCACAGCTTGATCCACCACTCTACTCATGGCACGCTCCAGGAAGAATGCATATGGGATCAAGTTGCTGATGGCGCCTTTACTGCGACTCACCATGTTTGTGACCTCCTCAAACGGCCACATGAGCCTGCAGGCATTTCGCATGAGTGTCCAGTACGTCGGCCAGAACATATCCATCTCCCCAGAGTGTGTCATTCTACTGTAGTTGTACAGATACTGGTTGACGGCTTTCTCCTGTTGTAGCAGGCGGTTAAACATAAGGAGGGTTGAATTCCAGTGAGTCGGGCTATCGCAAATCAAGCGTCTCACCGGCAAGTTCTTTCTCTGTGTAAGACCGTCTGAAATGCCCACACAACTTCCTGGACTGCTTCAGGACGTCCTGTAAGCCTGGGTACTTACACACAAATCTCTGAATTATTAGATTCAGCACATGTGCCATGCAGGGTACATGTGTCAACTTTCCCAAATTCAAAGCCGAAATGAGATCGCTGCTGTTGTCACACACCATGTTGCCGATCTCCAGTTGGTGCGGGGTCAGCCACTGATCCACCTGTTTGTTAAGAGCAAGTTTGAGGCAAGACATGTCTAAGATGGCGTGACACCGTCCTACCTGGCATGCAGCATAGGCCCTGGGGAGCTGTTGCTGTGTAGCTGGAGAGGAGATTGCAGCAACAGTAGAGATGAACTGCCACTCAGCCAAGGAGGAGGAGGAAGACGACAGCGAAGAGGATGTAGCAGGAGGAGAGGAGGTGGCAGCAGGCCTGCCTGCAAGCCGTGGAGGTGTCACAAGTTAGGTCCGCTGCACAACCACATACTCCCTGCTTGCCAGCGGTCACCAGGTTGACCCGAATGGGCTGTGTAAGTAATTTACCTGCCCTGACCGTGTTTGGCAGACCAGGCATCCGTGGTAAGATGGACACTTGACCCAACGCTGTGTGCCAGAGATGACACCACTTGCCTTTCAACTTCACGGTACAGTTTGGGTATCACCTTTTTTGAGAAATAATTGCGGCCTGGTATCTTCCACTGCGGTGTCCCAATGGCCACAAATTTTTAGAAGGCCTCAGTGTCCACCAGCTGGTATGGTAACAGCTGGCGAGCTAACAGTTCCACCAAGCCAGCTGTCAGACACCGGGCAAGAGGATGACTGGCAGACATTGGCTTCTTCTGCTCAAAGTTTTTCCTTACGGACACCTGGCTGCTGTGAGAAGAGGAGCAGGAACCACTCAAGGTGAGAGGCGAAGTGGAGGAGGGTGGCTGTGATTGTGAAGTTGCAAGGGAGAAAGTGTCTGAAGATGATGCACCTGAAGGAGGAAGAGGAGAAGGAGTGTTGTGGCTTTGCTTTTGTGTGCTGCTTTTCCTCAGGTGGTCTTGCCATTGCAGTTTGTGCCTTTTCTCCATGTGCCTTCGTAAGGCAGTTGTCCCTACATGGGTGTTGGCCTTTCCAGAGCTCAATTTTTGGCGGCAGAGAGAACAGATGGCATTGCTCTGATCTGAGGCAGACACACAAAAACATTTCCACATCGCTGAGCCCGGGAGAGTGGGCACTATGGGGGCGTCAGCTTCTGATGTTGAAGGGCATGTTGGCTGGCTGTCCATAGGTGGCAATACATGGCATTGGACACTGCCACCTGCTGTTTCTGATGACAAGCTCCCACTGCTTCTTTCAGTAACTCGTCTCCTCCTTCTCCTCTCTGACTCCTCCTCTGAACTGTCCCCCTGTTCATCTCCTCTATTGGGAGCCCACATGAGATCTGTATCATCATAATCATAGTCATCCTCCCCAGCTTCGCTTGCATCAGACACCACCAAACTGCACCAACAGCAGGTACTGCATCATCCTCCTCCTCAAATCTTACGTCCATAGTGTCGCCTAACTCACACATATGAGGTGGTGTAACTTGCTTAGCGCCTTCATCTTGTTGTAACAATAATGGCTGTAAATCAGTTAATTCCCCACCAAAAACTCCTGCAACGTGTTAAATGCAGCTGACGTAGTGCTTGTAGTAGCGCTGGTGGCTGTGGAAGATGAGGTGTTCTATGTTAAATAGTCAACCATGTCCTGAGAATCTTGGGAGTTGATGGGACGTGCCTTCTTCTGAGCACTGTACTTTGGTTCAGGGATGCACAAAATCACCTCGAACAGACCTGCCGGGTGGCCTGCCTCTGGGTCTGCCTCTGCCTGTTGTTTTGTCCATATCGGGGGGGGATAAAGTGAAAGGTATGCACTGACTTGACTAATACAATGTGCAGTCACACAGGTGCAGTGAAAGGTGTGCAGTGACTGGTATTACAATACAATGTGCAGCTGTCACATAGGTGCAGTTAAGAGGTATGCACAGACTGGTATATAAAACAGTGTGCGGTCACACAGGTACTGTGAACAATTATGAAATGATTAGTATTACAAATGTGCAACTGTCACATTACATACACAGGTACCATGAACAGGTGCAGTGACTGGTATAAAACACTGCGTGTGCTCACATAGGTAGGTAGGTGCACTGAACAGGTAGGTATGCAGTGATTGGTATTACAAATGTGCAGCTGTCACACACACAGGTAGTCCCTGAATGTGCTGGGCCTGGCAGTGGCACAGTAGGAATTACCAAGGGGCCAATGGCCAGCTGCGACTGACTGACAGGGCTGTATATGCAACACAATTGTCTGTGGGACACACACACACACAAAAACAAAAAATAGATCACAAGAACATTAGCTCTCAAAAGAGCTGTTGAGTTGTGCTTTTTAGCAATAAGTATCAGTAAGGAGCAAGCTAACAAGCCTAACAAGAGCCTAACTAAGCTTTCCCTATGTCTACAGCAGGTTCCTCTCCCTTCTCTAATTACTGTAGCCACATGAGTGAGTTAAATGGCTGATGCTGCCTGCCTTTTATAAGGGGAGGGGGGCTCCAGGAGGGAGTGTAGCCTGATTGGCTACCCTGTGTCTGCTGACTGTGATGTAGAGGGTCAAAGTTGACCCTAATGATGTAGTATAGGGGGCGAGTTGACCTTGCATATTGTTCGCGGTTCACCGCAAACACGAACCAGCAAAGTTCACGTGAACCGTTCGGGCCATCTCTAGTAGTGAACATTAATGGGCCCCATCAACATTTTGCTAGTGGGGCCCCATGATTTGTAGCTACGACCCTGCGTGGGTGAGAAAACACTTTCCTTAAATTGAACTTAGGTCCTAAAAAGACATTAGAACATAATCCTGGAGCATATAGAGAGATGAAGTCAAGCTCTGCTACTGAGTGTCTACATGGACATGGCCTAGAAAATATTTGACTTTAAAAAAAGGATGATATGTAAGCATTTCTTTGTGAAAAGATTGGCCAAAAAATGCTGGCTGCTTTGACCTTGCGGATAGTCATTGTTGCCAAATTCTCCAAAATGTACCTACAGTATGTAATAAGCAAGCTCAGGGATTACTTTACGTCCATCACTAAACTGAATTGACCTATTATTCCTATTGCTAATAATTAATTTAACTCTCGGCACACTCTGACCTGTATACTGAATAACCCAGCATGTTCATTATTGAAATCTGTGACTTTCGGGTTCATTTCAGTGCAAGAGCCAGGATCCAAAAGGTGTAATGTGTTTTGGAACCCAAAAGTGTCAGAGCTGCATGATTCTGCAGAGTACAGGGTTATCTAAATACTACAGAGCTGAAATAGGGGAAAAAATCACAATCTCTATAACCATGTGTAGGAAGCAACCCAAACCCATGACTGTTCACTCGCTCCACTTAATCTCATTCCCAGTTTCCCACCAGTCATCAGACTCACCCCCACCTTTAAGACCTTCAAATGAGCCCTCAAGGCTCACTTTTTCATGCTTGCCTACCCCCCTTTCCCTGCATTAGTATCATATGTTCTGCTGGCCACCTTCTCAGCAAATTCACCTATTGTCTATACCCCCACCCTTTAGATTGTAAGCCTCTGGCAGGGCCCTCCTCCCTAGTGTTCCCAGCTTGATTATGCAGCCTTAAGGCTCGAATACACGTCAGATTTTTGCAAATGACCCGTTGCTTGGACGTTTGAATGTCCGGTAGGTTGTTTGGACGTCAAATCGGGCGTGTGTACAGTCTGTCGTTCAGACAGCTGATAAGACTAGAATTGAACGATCCGATCGCTGTAATTAGCTGATCGATGAGCTGTAATTAGCATTTCAAACATTTTGTCATCTGTGTGTACAAGGAGTCAGAACGACTTTTTGTTTGACAAGTCATTCAGACGTCTGGTTTGAACGACAATCGGGCATAAAATCAGATGTGTGTATGCATCAATCATTACTCACAAAAAATAAGGGAGCCTAGGGCATTGCAGTCTTAAGGCTCGTACACACGCTTGATTTTATGGAACGACGGGTCCGTCAGACCCTCCCGCTGGGCGGGCGTTCCAGCGACAGTCCAGCGTGTGTACAGTCTGTCTGCATAAGATTATCCTGATAAGGCTGTTTCTGAACGATCCGCTTTACTGTCTGCCACCCTTCTTGTGGCCTAGAACAGTCTCTATTTTGACCAAAGACACCAAACTACGGTTATCAAAGACATTTGCATGATCTTGTTTTGTTGTGAGCTCCTTGTAGGTCGTACCTTGTATGCTAATCCATTTATCTTTTGTGCAGCACCGCATAATATGTTAGAGCTATATAAACACAATAAGTAATAATATTAGCTACTTGACCACTGAGGGTTTTTTCCCCTTGTGGACCATAGCAATTTTCACCTGTCAGTGCTCCTCCCTTTCTTTCGCCAATAACTTAATTACTACTTATCACAGTGAAATGATCTATATCTTGTTTTTCTCGACACCAATTAGGCTTTCTTTTGGAGGTACAGTATGCTAAGAATTATTTTATCCTAAACATATTTTACCATGAATCATAAGAAAAAAATTGAAACAATGCATTATTTCTCAGTGTTTGGCCAGTATAGTGTTAAAATAAACTACTGTAGATAAAAGTCACACATTTTATTTGCCCATTTGTCCCGGTTATTGCAACATTAAAAAAATGTCCCTAGTACAATGTATGGCGCCAATATTTTATTTGGAAATAAAGGTGCATTTTTTTTCAGTTTTGCAACCATCACTAATTGAAAAGTCCATACATTAAAAATGAATAGTAATATACCGCCTTGACATAGATATTAAAAAAGTTCAATCCCTATTTTTTTTTCATGTTAATTTTTTTTCCCTTTACAAAAAAAGAGTTTGGGTACTATGGAAGGGAAATACTTAATTATAAAAGTTATAAAAGTCAGTGTGGGTGGTTTTATTAAATGAAAATGAATTTAGGTGTAATTTACTCTTTGGCCACAAGATGTCCTCAGTTATCATTTTCGATTCATGTACGTAAGCACGTGAATCGGAAGTAATGCATGGCACTTAACAACAGGAAGATAAAATAAAATGCAACCGTCTAATAGACACCGGCATTCATTGAATCGGGGACTTAGATTTATGAATGGGAACTGCATTACAATTCATTCATCTTCTCGCTAACAGGCGGTAATGGCGGCACGAGCGCATGCACGACAAGTAGTTAATATGGTAATTTATATTACTGCACAATTTAAGTCTGGGCTGTTAAAACGTATTGTTTCAAGCTGCATTGCACCTCACTAAACCCCAAATCCAGTAGATATTAAAGTAAAATTTTGGTCACGGAATAGAGTCACCTGTCATGCTGCTTCTAGCCCTCTGGGTTTCTTACCACATTCAAAATACTCTATCCTTCAAGGTGTTTAAATGTGGATTAAACACCCACCTGTCCAATTTGATAATTACAGACATTAGTTCTATTTTTTCTGACAGCATCCACCCTGGCACCAATTTTAAAACATGGGTCCATACGCAAATTAACTTTTTCTCCTAGGTGATATTAGTACAACCTCTCAATAAACTACTTTTTAAACCACCAGTGTAAAGATTGTGGAATTCTCTCCGTGATCAGCGCACAAGACATGCGCTGACACTGCGGAAATCCTCCACAAGCGTATCATTTGCGGGAACCCAGCAAAAGGTGCAATGCACCTGTAGAGAGAAATCTCTGTCGACAGGGGGAGCTGTGGAGTGCAGAGGAACAGCTCCTCTGCCCTGCCACACATGCCAGACAGGAATTGCACGAAGGCAAGATAGCCCTGAAAGAGAGAGATCAAAGCGACAGAGGGTATGCGTGTTCACCAAACTAGTCGCCACTAGGGTTGCCGCGATTTACCGGTATTACGGTATATCACGGTTTTACTAAGCACGGTAATCACGGTAAGCACTTTTAGGAAATACCGGTTTTTGCTGTATTTCCGCATCCCCGGCATTGTCCTGCTCTGTGTCTCCCTTTGTAACGAAGGCAAGCTCCCAAAGCTTGTTCTTGATTGCGGGAGGCTTGCCGACATGAGTGCAGGAGCTGGGTGGTGATACGCGTCCTGTGATAACGCGGCCACGGCTGGAGCGCACACGGAGATCCATTTCCCCGGCAATGTATCTGCTTGTGGTTTCTTTTTATTATGGACTGTACCACAAAGGCAGAGGGGGAGTCACCAGGTCATTCCTACCTAAATAAATATGGGAAATGAGAAAAGGCTATAGCCCGTTCTCCCTCCTGCTCGATGCACGCAGCCCCCTGCCTCCCCCGACTGCAGAGCTGACATAAACACTGATACAGATCAGTGTTCAAAGGAATGTCCAGCTCTCCTCCCCCCATGAAAATGAGTATGCCGCCCGCCTGGGAGAAGGAGCGAGAGACGCACTGCACGTGGGGTGCTGAAGCCTAAGACACCAGATAAGCAGTGTTGCTGTGTGAGAGGTGCTGTGTTTGTATGAATGCAGCCAGTGTGTATATGTATGGCATGTGTGTGTGATGTCTGAGTGATGTCTGCCTGATGTATATGTGTGTGTGATGTCTGAGCTATGTCTGCCTGATGGATGGATGTCTGCCTGCCTGATGGATGGATTGATGTCTGCCTGATGGATGGATGGATGGATGTCTGCCGGATTGGTGTGTGTGTGTTGTGTGTGTGTGTGTGTGTGGTGTGTGTGATGTCTGCCTGATGTACGTGTGTTTGTGTGATGTCATGTGTCCTCATGCCCACCGCTCCCCCCTCTTCTACTCTGTCCCCCTACTTTTTAAAGAAATCGTCCGCAGTGGCTTAGCACAGGACTTCACCTAATTCATGTCCGCTCCACCCATTTGCATTTTATTTTTCAGCTCTGGTATCCTTTAAAGGAAACCAGAGACGCAGCATAGTGAAAGTTTTATACATACCTGCGGCTTCCTCCAGCCCCATCATGCGCACAGATCCCTCCCACGCCGCCATCCTCAGCCTTTTCTATCGCTGTTACTGAGTCCCGTAACTTTGGCCAGTCGCTGCCAGTTTTACGCATGCGCAGTGCGCTCCCTCCGTCTCTGGCAGAAAATAGTACTACGCCTGCGTAGTATTATTCTCCGCTGTAGAGAACGCACTGCGCATGCTCAGACTGGCCGCGACTGGCTCAAGTTACCGGACTCAATACCAGCGATAGAAAAGGCTGAGAATGGCAGCGTGGGAGGGATCCGTGCACATGATGGGTCTGGAGGAAGCCGCAGGTATATATAAAACTTTCACTATGCTTCATCTCTGGTACACTTTAAGGTGTATAGTAAAGTGTACCACCAGCATTTTTGAAGTGGACCTGAACTCAAAACGTCCTCCTCTCTGCTCAAAGATATGCAACAGCAATTTCTTTCTTTGTTGCAGCTGATACAAATCCTAAAATAAATCTGCACAGTTTCTACTTCCTGATTCATGGAAGCAGACATATTAACCTACTGTGCTTTCAAATGGCCTTATCTGCCCTCTCTGCCATAGGCAGTCATGTGACACGGGAGAATGAGATTTACTTTTGGTATTGTTTTTTTTTACATTTAGAAGAGTAAATATTTCAAGCATGACAGGAGGACCCTAACCATTAATGGTTTAATAAAGAAGAGTTTGTTCAACTTTGACCTTTTCTCATTTTTATAAGGGTAATTGTAATGAGATAATTGCATAATACCGTATACCGTAATACCGTCATACCGTGGTATTTTATTTGACGGTTATCATACCGTGAATTTTCATACCGTTGCAACCCTAGTCGCCACCCTGCGACGATGAACACACAACCATGAAGACAAAGTGAGAAGCAATCGCCAGAGATGGCGATTGCTAACAGAGACACAAGACCGAATAAGCACAGATGAGGAATGTATGTATGTCCACCAATCTAGCCGCCAACCTGCGATGGCAGACACACAACAAGGAAACCGAGTGAGAACGCAATCGCCTGAGAAGCGATTGCGGAAGAGAATGAGCACAGAGACAGATTGTATGTGTGTGCACCAGACTAGTCGCCAACCCGCGACGGTGCATACACAACAGCAGGTATGAAGTAGGAACGCAATCGTGAGAGAGGCGATTGCCAGAGGTGACACAAGGCTACAGCAAGGCAGAGCATGAGAGTAGCAAAGGCACAGCAAATCATATAATGAGAAGATCCGGAAAATAACAAACGCTAGCTAAACGCGAACACCGCACTCATTCGCAACAGTGCACGCGTTTATGCGCGGTCCACGCGTGATAAGCACAACAGAGACAAGCACGCCTAACTAACCACCGACAGACAAACATGAAACAGAGGACGCGAGCGCTTGCTTAACGGTTACCTTACCGAGCCTCCAGCAAGCGTTCATAGCAGACAAGACAGACACACGAAAACAGGAATAAGCGAGCGATAGGATCCACAGCACTAGCGCAAGTGGCTAGTGCGAACCAGGAAGACAGAACAGAAGGATCCACAGCGCTAGCGCAAGATGCTAGTGAGATCCAAGTACAGAGTAGCAGACCAGAAGGATCCACAGCACTAACGCAAGTGGCTTGTGCGATCCAGGAAGACAGATCAGAAGGGGCTACCAGTAACAACTGCTGTTCCGGTTAGCACCCAGACATACAGAACGATTTCCTGTAGACCACCGCTGGGACAGGACAATCGCAACAGACAAACAAAACAGATAAGCAATCCTAACTGCACTAGGGAAACCTGCCTAGTGCAGTCCCAGGAATTACTCTCGGCTAATCTTCAAACAAAGACCAAGGCTGACACTCCAGGTGAGTGTTACACAGGACTAACTCTTATGACCAGCCACTTACTGTGGGAAACATAGCTCTTTATAGAGCAAGCCCACAAGGGATGTGGCTAGGCAATCTGCATGACAAATGTATGCAAATTCCTCAGCAGCACGCTGCACAACTGACAAAAGGTCTCTCTTCCAGAGACCTGCAGAATGCAGACCTGAACAGTGGTCAAAAGGCTGCCTGCCTGCGCAGGCAGCCACGCGGATCCTCACAACCAGCAAGTAAGAAAATACTCAGAATAATTTTTTTGGGTACCTTTTCAATTGCAAAGTGCTGAAAAAAATATTTTAAATAGAAGATGAAACATTAACTCCTAGGAGAGAATTCAGGAGAAAAAGTTAATTGCATATGTGCCATGATGTGCTACATAATTGCATTTATTAAAAAAAAGGGCCCCTGGATATTTGAGTGCTCAAAAAAAGCCGGTAGTACAATATCGGTACATGTACTGATTTTCTACTGTTACAGTGAAAATGACAATAATAAAATATTGGTAACAAATACTAATACTTTACTACAGCTAAACATAACCCTATTCTCACAGTGAACCCTCCCTCTACCAATGCCTAGCCTTAACCACCCCCCATGGCTAACTATAACTACCCCCAGGCTCGGACTGAGCCACCGAACCACCGATGGTCCCATCGGTGGGCCCCGACTGCCCCGCCTCCTGGGGGCCCCAGATCTGAGAGGGAGGGGGGCACAGCTTGGAAGGGGGGGCAGCGGGCACAGATCAGCCTCACCTAGGGGCCCCCCCTTCCGCGCACCCCCCTCCTCCAGAAGTGCAGACAGCAGCGAGCGGTAAATAGCTTACCGAGCTTCAGATGATGCTAGCTCCGCTCCGCATGCCGCTGCTGCCCTGCTGGTCTCTGTCTCCTACAGTGACGCTGTCCAATCACGCTGCATGCGAAGCAGAGCTAGCATCATCTGAAGCTCGGTAAGCTATTTTCCGCTCACTGCTGGCTGCACTTCAGGAGGAGGGGGGTGCGCGGAAGGGGGGGACCCTAGGTGAGAGAGGGGGGGAGGCTTCCCCGCTGATCTGAGCCCGCTGCCCCCCCCTTCCAAGCTGGGGGGGACTTGCATTTTGTGGGGGTATCTGCCACCAACCTGATTGCATTGTGTGGGGGTATCTGCAGCCAACCTGAGTGCATTTTGTAGGGGTATCTGCAGCCAACCTGATTGCATTTTGTGGGGCTGCGCGCGCCGCATTTAGACATATCCCTATTGGAGACTGTCCTCAGAATTGCTCACAATCTACTCCCTACCATAAAGTCATCTAAAATTTCTAGAGTACATGTGTATGTGAGCCCAAAATGGGGGGGGGGGGAGGAGAAGAGGGGGCGGGCCCCAGGCTGAAACTTCCTTGGTGGGCCCTTGGTGTCCACGTCCGACCCTGACTACCCCCATGTCTGAACACTATCAATACCCAAGTGTTCTAAAATGGCAATGTACAAATAATGTCTGTAGCTGTGTAAACATTTTCCTACATTTCATGTTAAATATCAGAGGCAAAAGCTGTAATTAGTTGTGTACAAGTTGTAAGCTGTATTGGAACAATTCATTGGTGAAGGGGTGCTTCAATTTTACACCGCAAGTGTTGTTCTTTGCATGGGGTGAGACTACAGAGTTATATGAAGCTGTGGTGTCAGATTTCACATACCATTACAAACAAGAAACATTTCCTGTGCTTTCCTGCTGACAGCACAGCCAGAGAGACAGGCAGCTGCAGTCACAACCAGGGTTAACAGATGTAGTGTGAGGGATTCCCCTACCCTCACGATTTACTAGCCTGTCACCCTGCTCAGCTTGGCCGTCAGTTTTGCGTGAAAGCATTTTGATAAACGCAAACACAGATGTAAGCAGTAAAATGTATACAACAGTACTTACGGGCAGTTCCCAAACCATTCCTATCTCAACTGAAAAAAACATGTTAATCGATAGTGTTCCTTTAAGCACTCCACCCCCCAACATGCCTAACTTTAACCAGCCCCAGGGCTAACATTAACCACCCAAGCCAAATTCACTCATCACTACTAGTAGAGAAATGCCTATAAGGGCCGGTTTCCACTAGCCAGATGCCTTCTGCATCCGTATTTCCATAACGCAGACAGCCGCAGGTGTCTTCCGGTAGTCTGGAAGCGGCTGTCACTCACTGCTGGTGAGGAATCGGATGCGTGCTGCAGAAATCTACAGTGTACAATACATATTTCCCCCCACAGCTTGCCGTATGGCACCACAATGGCACAACTGCATTCAATGAAAATGACTCCATTGACATGCATTGATTGCAGAGCCATTGCAGAAAAACATGATCCAAACTCACGATTACTGGAAATGGGCCCTTGTCATGGAAGCAGGAAAAAAGGGTGCCAGTGACTAGTGGGCAAAAAAGGGCGCTGCCAATAGACTGTAATGTAATTATCGTTAATATGGCGAAAAAAGCAGAAAAGAGGAGCCCGATAAATATTGTTACCAATATTAGAACTTTAAAGTTTTTGAAGCATGTTATACTTTTAGAAGCTTGCAACGTTATAGTTTTTGTCATATTATTTCATTTGTATGTACAGATTTTACGTTATTAAAGATATAATTTCTATGTGTAAAAGGGTGTTTCTGCAGGGGGAGTGGTTAGGATTAGGCAACACTGAGGGGGGGGGGGGGGGTTAGGGTTAGGCACCACAGTGAGGTTGTTAGGGTTGGGCACCACCTAGGGGTGGTTAGTCACCACCGGGGGTGGGGGTGCTTAGGGTTAGGCACCACCGGGTTGTTAGGGTTAGGCACCATCGGGGGGGTTAGGATTAGGCACCACCAGGGTGGTGGTTAGGGTTAGGCACCACCAGGGAAGGGTTCTGTGTGAGGGTACGGTTGTATTAAGCAGTACTGTTGAATTATGTTACAATTTTTAAAGTTAATTTATTATCGTTAACTGATTTTGGTAAGAATGTTTATCGTTATTGAGATTTCGTTATCCACGGGCGCCATTTAGTTATCCAGTCAGGCCCTTTTTGTCCTGGCACCTTTTTTTCATGCACGCAAAATGTACTCATGTGTCTATAGCTCTTCTCCCCCAACCAACCTTCACCACCAGTGAGGACATAAAAACTTCAAATGACAATTTTTACTGTTTTTTTACTGCTATTTTCACACTTTTTAAAAAAAAATCTGCTACTATTTTTGTTATATAATTCTTCCTCAGATCAGTTGTAAAGGGCAGATTGAGCAATCGAGCCAAAGGTGAATCTGGCGGCTTATAAAAGCAACAAACTAACATCCATCCAACATTAAGGCAGGTACCGTCTCACCCGTCAGCTACCTCCAGCCATGGAGTTAGGATTATCCGTGACTGCATACATTGTACTGGCGCTCACCCTCCTATACATCCTCAAATTTCTACATACCATCACTTGGAAAAGTGAGAATGGCAAAAATTTTCCTCCTGGACCTCCTGGTTTGCCGCTCATCGGAAACATACATCAATTGAATTTAATGAAACCACATTTTACTTATTTAGAGGTAAGATAACTTATAGATTAAATGTCTAAGCTCATAAAATAATTGGTTTATTATAATAATCACTCATAAATATGTTTTTGTTATGAGTTTGGGTGTAATGGAGCAGAGTGGTCTGTACACACAGATAGGCACACAGTATAACAACTCTTTACTGAAGAAAAGCATGCAGAGATATATCATACATCGCCACCAGGTAATGCAGCTTACTTAGAACAGAGAAGAACACAGAGAGAATACATAGGGCCTGATTCACAAAGCGGTGCTAACAGTTAGCACGCTGGTGAAAAGCCCTTTATCACGCCTAAACTCAGTTTAGGCATGATAAGTTCAGGTGTGATAAGTTTAGGCATGATAAGTTTAGGTGTGATAAGTTTAGGCGTGATAAGTTTAAGCACCAACTGCGTTAGCACCGCAGTGCACAGCTGATCAAAAGTTTTGCGCTAGCAAAGTCTGGAGCACTTTGCATAGAGTTTAATGGCACTGCTTTGCGTGCGGGACTTTGCGTGCAATCTACACTTATCTAAACTTAGCATGCCTAAACTTATCACACCTAAACTTATCACACCTAAACTTATCACGCCTAAACTGGGTTTTCACCAGCATGGTGCAATGGTTATCATGCCTAAAGTCTCTAACTGGGTTAGCACCGCTTTGTGAATCGAGCCCATAGAATACATAGTTACATAGTTACATAGTTATAGAAGGAAATAACAATCCCATACAGATCATCATTACATTTTACAGACATTTTGGGGTTGTTTTTCTATATTGCAGTTTAGGTAATAATCCTGTTGATACTTCCAACAGGGTGAAGACTCTTGTAAAGTGAGAAATACTAAGGATATAGGCTGGTTCTTAGGGTGCGTACAGACATGCGACTATAGTCGTTTAAAACGATCGTTACCGACGGCATTGCCCGACGATCGTTCGTAAAAAGTGCACGAACGATCATTAAAACGACCGACCAACGAGATATGTCGTTGGTAAAGAACGATCCATTCTGCCAGATCTTTTCCAACGACCATTGTTCAAAAAGTAATGTCTGTACAACGATCGGTCGTTGATCGTTCGTTCTCAAAGCTTCGCACATGCTCAAACAGTTATTTTTGACACTTGTGTTTGAAATCAGTTTATACATCATGTTGTGCACGCAACACTCGTTCCAAGATCGTTCGTTCACGAACGATGTTCAAAGTAGCCTTTCTTCAAACGATCATCGGCCGATACCTCCTTTAACATCGTTCGTCGTTCAGAACGAACGATCGTTAGCGTATGTCTGTACGTACCTTTAGTATATAGGCTTAGGACAGACTTTCTCAACCTTTGTACAATGGAGGAACCCTGCAAATAACTTTTGGATCCCAAGGAAGCCCTGCAAACTATTTTTTTTCATCCTGAGGAACTCCTGCATTTATTTATTTCACTACGCCCCATTACACTGCTACTCATTATACTGGCTCCTTATCCTAGTGCTTTTTATTAATGTGCTCATTATCATTCTGACCCCCAATTTAGTGCTTCTTTTTACAGTACCCCCTATTATAATGTGCTCTAGTACACTTCCCCCACCGATGGGGTAAAATGCCAAGGAACCCCTGCAGAGTCCTCAAGGAACCCTGGTTGAAAAAGGCTGGCTTAGTATGAAGGAATATAGAATATTTAGAATATAGGCAAAGAATCAAGGCTAATTCTTAGAATGAAGGCTGTTTGCAGTCTGAGGCCCCATTCACACTAGAGCGCTAGCGTTTTGAAAAGCGCTTGTGCAATGTAAAGTCTATGTGGCTGTTCTCATTTAAGCATTTTGCGTTTTCAGCGATCAGCTGAAGCGCAAACTCGTAGCCTGCACCATTTCTGAGCGATTTTGAACGATTAGCGCTTCAATGTTAAAGATAGGAGCGCTTCAAAATCGCCCCAAAAGCGATGGCCTGTTCACAATCCTCAGCGTTTTTCCAGCGCTTTTACTCTGTAAATATTGCAGATTACCCACAAGACAGAGCAGATTACCCATAAAACAATTCTATTTCCTGTCTAGCAGCCATTTCCTGTATGGGAGAGCTAAACGCAAATCACTGCAAAACGCTGAAAAACGCTATCTCGTACAGTGAAAAAACACTGAAAAACCTATGTTTACAAAGCGATTTTCCAGCAATTTTTTTCACTGTACGGTAAAGGGCCCATTCACACTAGAGTGATTAACGTACATTTCCAGAGTTTCTTCTGAATCGCCGGTGCTTTGAAAAGAGCCAGGGTAATGTAAAATATATGGCAGTGATCTCACTCCAGCGATTGCCGTCAATTTGTGATTTCTGGAAAATGCATCGCTTTTTCGTGGTTTTTAGAGCGCTGTTATAGTGATCACAGTTGAAATGTTAAAATATTATTCATTGTGATCGCTCAAAAAATTGCAAAAAATGTTCAGTAAAACTACCCTAAAAACTGAAAAAAAAATCCCTGTTGCAAAAGACTAGAGATTTTTGCGTTTTGCGATCCCTAGTGTGAACGTGACTAAAAGCAAATTTGGAATGATTGCAATGTGCAATTCTGTAACATTGAAATGCAATTGCTCCAAAATTGCTAAAAATAAAAAAATGCTGCATGCAGCGCTTTTGTGATTTCAGTAAATCGCTGGCGTTGGCTAAGTGTGAACACTGCAATTCACATTAGATTGCAGTAGCAAATTTCAGAACGCTAGGGATGATAGCCAGTGATTGACAAAGCTGATGCAATCACTAGTAAAATGTCCCGATCATGCTGCCTTGTCATGTGGGGGAAGGAAGGGGGCGTGCAGTGCGGGAGTAGTGCAGGAGTTTTTGGGAGATGACGAGCTTTAAGGCCCCATTCACACTAGAGCGTTTTGCCAGCGATTTTGGCAAAACGCTCAAGCGCTAGTGCTTTTGAAAGCGCTAGTGTGATTTAACACCCTACGGGCCCGTTCTTACTTAGGTGATTTGTGTTAATCGCCGGTGATTAACGCAAATCGCCAAACGCAAACGCGTAGCCTGCACCATTTTCAGGTGATTTCCCAACGAACGCGTTTCAGTGCTATAGAAGCGCTAAACGCGATCACGGGAAAATCGCTGCAGTGTCCAGTGATTTTTGCACGTGAAATCAATCCTTTTTAAGTGTGAATGAGGCCTTAGGGCCCATTCACACTAGAGCGCTTTTCAGGCAATTTCAGGAAATCGCTGGCGTTTTGAAAATCGCTTGGTCAATGTTAAGTATATGTGGCTGTTCTCATTTAAGCGTTTTGCGTTTTTCAGCGATCAGCTGAAACACAAACGCGTAACCTGCACCATTTCTGAGCGATTTTGAGCGATTAGCGCTTCAATGTTAAAGATAGGAGCTCTTCAAAATCGCCCAAAAGAGCTGGGCTGTTCACAATAATCAGCGTTTTTCCTGTGCTTTTACTCAGTAAATATTGCAGATTACCCATAAAACACTGCAGTTTACCCATAAAACACCTCTGTTTCCTGTGTAGTGGCCATTTCCTGTATGGGAGAGCGACACACGTGCAGTAAAATCGCTAAATGCAAAACGCAGGAAAATGCAGAAAAACGCTATCCCATACAGTTAAAAAACGCTCAAAATACTATTGAGGAAAACGCCAGAAAAACGCTCAGCGTTTGTGTATGCGTTTAGCGATTTGTAGTGTGAACAAAGCCTTACAGGGATTGTGGGAGAGGCATTAATAAGTGCCACTCTGGTTCACACTACAAGAGCTTTTCTGAGCGCTTTGTGATTTTAAAATCTCTTGCTAATGTGATCCTATGTGCGTGTTCTCACTCAAAATCACTAGCGCTAAAAAAGCTCTTGTAGTGTGAACAAGCCCAAATAGTATTGGAGTACTTTTGTTCTGTGGCTGTTTGTCTGGATTGAGTTGAAGACCATAGCTGGTGAGTGTGGGTAGTGTTTGCAGTGTGGGAGATGCCAATTGAGGATAGGTAGGAGGAAGAGGATAGTAAAACAGATAAATAACATGGAAAAGGGTTTAAAGGGGACCTAAACTCAATCAGAACTTCCTCTCTGCTCTAAAAGATAAGCAACAGCATAATAACATTCAAAGAAAAGCATTTTTTGTTACAGCTTATACAAATCCTGCAACAAATCTGTGGTGTGTCTACTTCCTGCTTTCATGGAAGCAGACATAGGGTTAACATCCTGTGTTTACAAATGAGCCGCTCTGCCAAGGCAAACACACAGTGTGGTCTTGCTGCTCAAACTGCAAGGTCAGTCCACCGGGGGTTTAACCAGTCCACTCCACACCAGGATGCTCCCAGGGTATGTAAGAGCAAAGTTCAAATAGAAGAAAGACTGAGTCTCTACCTGGATCTATGCAAAATTTGTGGATTTATTAAAGAGAACCAGAGATGAAGCACCCTGGTGTATTTTACCTTATAAATCAGTGGGAACATGACAGTAAACACCGCCCTTTCTCTGACCTCACGCCCGCTGCCCGGCCTCCCTCAACTCGTCACTCTCCGGACTCCTCCTCCTCCTCACTCCACAGTGCCGCCCACTGCCAGGCCATCCGCTATACAGGTACTTCTTGAAACTTTTGAATGGGGAAGCGGGCAGAGGGGGGAGCGCTAGCGGAGGGGGTGGGGGGAATTTCCGACCCCCCCCGCGATCGGGGCATGCTCCCCCCTTATGCCTGCGACCCCATAGGGGGGCCGTATTGCGGCCTGTTCGGCCGAACAGGGCCCTGTTCGCCCGAACAGGGGCCCTGTTCGGCCCTGTTCGGGGGCATACAGAAGTTCGGGGCGAACCCGAACTTAAAAGGCCGAACACCATGAGGTGTTCGGCCGAACTCGAACATCACCCGAACAGGGTGATGTTCTGCAGAACCCGAACAGTGGCGAACACTGTTCGCCCAACACTAGTGAGAAGGCCCCTCCTCTTCAAATCACTGATCTCAGGAGCGTAGAGTCTGACCCCTGCCTCATATTACTGACTGCAGGTGCTTACACCCTAATCCTTGTCTCATGTCACTAAGGATGATATGAGACAGTGATTAGAGTGTAAGATTCTAAGGACAGTTACTGTCCTGATATTAGGCATGGATTAGCGTTCAGAATATTTTACTTAGGGGCGTGGCCTGTGTTCAGGGGTGGAGTTTAGGGCGGCAGAATGCCTGTGCCTACAGGCCTCTGAGTTGTAAATCCTGCCCTGACTATGGGCTTGATTCACTAAACCATGATAACTCAAATATCCCACCTTATCAAAGATATCACACCTTATCAAAGTTAACAAACCTTATCAGAGTAGCATAGCGAGCGCTACGAACCCGCAGGGGCTCAGGGCAGGATGAGAGCCATTGCCAATTAGCAGGCATACGTTTGTAGCGCTCGCTATGCTACTCTGATAAGGCATGTTCACTTTGATAAGGTGTGATATCTTTGATAAGGTGTGATCTCTTTGATAAGGTGTGATATTTGAGTTATCATGGTTTTGTGAATCAATTAGTGTGTGTGTGTGTGTATAGCTCCCAACTGTCCCTCTTTTGGACAGGATAGTCTCTCTTTTGGAGCCCTGTCCCTCTCTCCCCCATTCTTCCGCATGTGACCCTCTTTCAGGACTGATGTACAGATCTATGTAAATATATGTATTTGTCTACTGAAAATGTGTTTTATTGACTCTGAACGTTATTTTCATTCCATTTTAAATTAATATATTCCTAATTTATAAGAAAATCAATATGATATGTTGGTTTTCCATCTCCTTGTTGAACAAACATTTTACTCTTTTACATATAAGATAGTAATCTAATCAGGGCCGGTTTAAGCAACAATGGGGCCCCAGGGCAAAATAAACCTGGGGGGCCCCCCCAGCGTATACCTCGGAACAAAAATTGGCATTAGGGGACCTTTTTTGCAGCTGGTATTGTCAGGGTGTGAAATCCCAATCGGTCAGAGCTCCACATTCTGGCTATCCCAGCCTGCATGGGGTACAAGGGGTTACAAAGTTTCAGGAGGGGGGACCCCACATAATTAAAAAAAAAAAAAAAATTCCCACACTCTAAACATAAAAATTTTTTGGGAAAATAGGAAAAAAAATACCAGGGATCTTCATACAGCCATATGGCGGCTGTATAGCGATCCCTGGCCAAAGCGCTGCGGCTGCGTATAGACCCCCTGGAAACCCCATCAGGAAATTTATTGCGCTTTCGTTTGATGCATGTAAAATTACACTACCGTTAGGTTTGCTACTAAAAGTGACATTTACCGCATTTAAAACTATACTTTTTTCCTTCTAAACTTTAAAATCGATTTTCTCAAAAACTATAAGGTCTTTTTGAAAAATTGTTTTTTCCTCTTATTCCTAATGATCTCCTTAACATATCCTGCAAATTTAGGATTTCTAGCATTTAAGGTGGATTTGCTATTAACCATTAAAGTCGGCAGGTTTTTAAATGTGTTTTTTTTTCCCTTTGAAACTTTAAAATCGTTTTTCTCAAAAACTATAAGGCCGATTTGCAAAAAATTTTTTCCCTCTTGTAGCCACTGGGGGCCCCTACAAGCTCTGGGGCCCTGGGGCAGCTGCCTCCTTTGCCTTAATGGTAGCGCCGGCCCTGAATCTAATGATAATGGATAGCCCTCCTAGCCTCAATCCACCCGGAACACACATTTGGAGGGCGTACTATGCTCAATGCATTACTACCCATAGTGGTTCATACTGGAATCACCCAACAACAGACCTGGGAAGTCTAGGCCTGTTCAGCCGTAGTGGCCATGAAAATGAACAGGACTGGAACTACAATCCCAGCTCGTTACGAGTACAACCTTAGGTTAAAATATACCAAACAGTATATCACCATAGGTGTGGAATATATGATATAAAGCTTAGAGTGGTTAATCTAGAATTGTTAAGACTAAGATTTATCTGTTATTCACTGAAAATGGAATTGTTATATATTACCATTTTATAACATAGTCATTACAAATTGTATTTACAAAATAATTTCAGTAACTATAATAATAAAATGTTAATATGAAGGGAAATGAACCAGTATAGAAAGGACCAGTGTGGTTTAGATTGTAAAGCAACGTATATTTTTGTAATTAAGGGCCTGTTCAGACTATATGCGTTCCTAGCCGTTTCCAGGGAACGCGTACTGGTACCAAAAACGCATAGAAACGGCTCCTAATGCTTTTGAATGGGCTAGTTCACATGTATGCGTATGAGACGCATACGTTTCTCATCCGCATTGCTGCACGCAGTTCTGTGCGATACGCATAGAAACGGACGCAATGAAAGTCCGTTTTCCTCTGCGGTTCCCATAATTCTTTTTTTTCCCCTGGGTCACGTGTTTGTGCAAAACGCAATAGAAAACGCATTCAAACGCAAGAAAAACGCATGCGTTTTTCAACTTGCGTTTCTTTGAATTTATACGCGTTCTACAAACGCAGCAAGTATGAACAGGCCCTAAATCTTTGCTGGCGATTTGGGTGAACAGGTGTGTGTCCTGATTTCAGAGGGCCTTAATGCTAAACACCATTGTATTTAAATAGAACAAATTCTGATGGTTTCTTCAAACCCCTGGAGGACGTCTGTAGCAGTCAACAAAACTAGGGGTGGTAGAAAATGCCAATTTCCGAGTTTACAATTGTAAATTGGCTAACTATGACAGAAATTGGTATGCAGGAATCGGCATGCAGAAATCAGAACTTCTACAGAAGTAGAAATACTACATTACTGCAACTCCGAAATGTTAGCCCAATCACAAAACTCAGAAGCCTTAGCCCAATCGGAGAATGCTGAATTTTTCCACAGAAATCGATTTACTGTAAAAATTTTAGCCAACCAGAGAATGCTGAATTCTTTTACGGAAATCGGATTACCGCGGTAATTTTAGGCCAATCGGGAGACTTTGGAAATATTAGGCCAACCACAGAATTTTTTTGGGGAAATTGGATTACCGTGGTAATCTTACGCCAATTAGAAGATTTCAAAAGTATTAAGCCAATTAGATAATACAGAAATGTATTGCAGTTGCCAATAGGATATAGGGTATCCTCATAATAGAGTACATCTGCCAAAAATAGTGGATTCCACAATTTTTTTAATTATTATTTTTATAATTGAATAACTTTATTGACAAAAAAAAATAACATTCTTCAAAAAAAAAAAGGAAAATCGGATTGTGGGAATATTTTTTTTTTTTTTTTCAGAAAGCAAAAATTTTCTTTGAATCAGAAATTGGCATCCATCTCTGACCATCCCTAACAAAGATAACATGGGAATACTAAATATACAGTATGTGTGCTCTAACATACAGAGTAAAAAAAAAAGTTGCTGTAATCGTTAGATGTCCTTTATTAATTTACAAATGAATATTGTAAAAAAAAAAATAATATACAAAATAACACCATGTAACACCATGTGTAGGCAATGGACACAGCATTTTTTTAATTTTTTTTTTATTTTACACATTTACCTTGGCCACATCCAAACTACGGTACATAAAGCTGCACATGCTGACAGAGCCAGGGCAAGGACCTATAGCACCCAAGGCTGAAAGACCATAGTGCGCCCCTCCATCCCTCCCACCCAGCCGTCACACACTGATTGCTATTAGACTAAGAGGCACCCCAGGGCCCCCAACACCTTAATCTCTAGTTATCTGGCTTTCAGTCTCTGCCATGTAACCCCTTTTCTTATTTTTCTCTGCTTTAAACACAACAGGGGAATGATAGCTGAGTGAGTTGTGCACCCCCTCCTACACTGCGCCCTGAGGCTGGAGCCTCTCTCGCCTCTGCCTTGGCTCACCCCCCGGAGCCCCTCCTACACTGCACCCTGAGGCTGGAGCCTCTCTCGCCTCTGCCTTGGCCCACCCCCCAGAGCCCCTCCTACACTGCGCCCTGAGGCTGGAGCCTCTCTCGCCTCTGCCTTGGCCCACCCCCCGGAGCCCCTCCTACACTGCACCCTGAGGCTGGAGCCTCTCTCGCCTCTGCCTAATAAATGTTGCATCCATTTGAAATGCTTAGCATCAGGGGCATAACTAGACTTAATAGACCCCCTTGCAAAAAATGATAGCATAGGGCCCCCTTGGTCTCCGAACACCATGAGGGTCATGTGATTGGGAGCCGGTGAGTGGCAGCAAAGAGTGTTCTGCTGTGAAGCAGCATCGGGAAGCAGGAAAAAAGTACACATGCTCCTGAACACGGTTTTTGTAAGTGAACGGGGAGGTGTTTTTGCTAATTGGCGGTACTTGCGGTTAGGGAGAGGGAGGAGGAGGGGCCCCCAAAGCCTCTGGGCCCCCCGGCATTGTCAGGTGACGCAGGGGTGATTGCTACGCCCATGATTAGCATCTCACTGACCATTTCTGAAAACACATAGGCTACATTCACAGTGGGGCGTTGAGGCGTGAAATGAAGTCCACTTTGTAACACAGCTTACCGCACTACAAGGCACCAATGCTGAAACGTTCTCAGTGTGGCAGGTGCGCTGCGTTATCGTAATGGAGTACATGCAGTGCATTACCGCAAAATGTGCATGCTAACAGTAACAGTGAAGCATACTTTTCATTGACTGTATGCATCACAGTATGCAATGCAACTCACGGATAATGTATGCCACAGATTTACTGTTGCATTCCTGCTGTTACCGGGAACACATAGACAATGTGAACAAAGCCAAAGGGAATGTACCCTATCACTATAGATGCTCAATGGGATGCAAATAATTCCAGCTTGCATGCAAATGTATTGAAAATTGTATGTAGCATGGGCATGAACCAATCAAATCCAGTTCTTGCCAGCTTCAATAGGCAGTGGCAGTGCTTCACTGGGGCCAGGGGAGGGGCAGTGTGGTTCCCCCCTCCCCAATGGTCATTGTGAGTCGATCCGCTGGTTGAATCGGCCAAACCACATGTTATCAGTTGCTCGTCTAGTCATTTGCCTGATTGTCGTCCAACAGATCAGACAACAATCAGGCATATTAGTTGAGCATGTGTTTGGGTCATAAGCAGCTGTGTGTTTTGTGTTGGTTATAATTGTTGTTGTTTTTGTTATAATTGTTTTTGTTTTGTTTTTTGTTTTTTTGATAGCTGAGCAACAGTTCAGAGTACAGATAAGTGATTTCCGGTGTTTAGCATTTCACTTGTTCACTTTTATCACACACATTGCCTGGTCCTAAGCTGCTTGGTGAATGGATATGTACACATGCCTATCTGCAGGAGTGACCAACTAGGAACTAATCTCTGCCCCACTGCAAGAGGCAGGAGCTCTCTCTCCCTCTCACACAGGACAAGCCAGGTCTACGATGATCAATCCCTACAATTACCTTAATTCACTAAGCAGTATAGACTAGTCTACAGATGTTTTTTTAGCCTACCACTGGTTTGGTGTAATGTTTTAGACCTGTTTTTAGACCTGGTCTAACATTCAGTAATTACACAATTCACAAAGGCAAACAAGGAGTAACCATGCCCACTTTTTCTGACAGAGATTAGACCAGCTGATTTCTGTCGGTAAAGTAATTCTGTGAGGTATTTTAGATGTGAGGATGGAACCTTCTGAATTAATTATGCAGGAGTTTAATTGAATGCAGAGGAGAGCTCATCAGAGGAGAAGGATGTCAGTCATAGCTACTAGTTTGTGAATTGCATATTTTGATCAATTACCCTGCTTTACCGACCTAATTACTAATTACTCTACTCAAGTATTCCGCATGAGCTTGGAATATGGGCCGTGGGCATATTTTTGAGTGAGCTGGGCATACAGACAATTTTTGAGGGCTCCCACTACCTCCAGGTGCAGGGGGCAGCGATGGGGACGACCTGTGCCCCATCGTATGCAAACCTGTACCTGGGGGAGTGGGAGCGTCGGCTTTTTGCCAGTGATGGTCTCTCGATGTACCTGTGCCACATTTTGGCGTGGCACAGGTACATTGATGACATCATCATGTTTTGGACGGGAGGTGAAACCTTATTAGAGAAGTTTGTAAGGGTGCTGAATGAAAATTCCAGCAATCTTAGGTTCACCATGCAGTATAGCCTCTCGGAGGTCCCCTTCCTTGATGTCTCAATCCGAATAGATAAGGATGGCCAATTGGCAACACGTCTATATAGAAAAGACACTGCAACCAACTCACTCCTCAGGGCGGATAACTTCCACCCCTCGCACACTGTGAGAAGTATTACCACTGGCCAATATTTGCGGGTGAGACGCAACTGCTCTGAGGATGCGACTTTTAAAGAGGAGGCCGATAATTTGAGGAGGAGATTCAGGGAGAGGGGATATCCGGAAGGCACCCTGAAAAAAGCCTTTAGAAGAGCGGATGCTAGTGCGCGGGCTTCTTTGCTCGCCACCGGCCCCCGGTCGAAAGATGATACTGGACAAGCTGTGCGCTTTTGCACTAGGTATTCAGCTCAACACTCTAAGATTGCCCACATAATTGAGAAACATTGGCATATTCTAGCCAATGACTCTAGATTGAATAAAATTATTCCCACTAAACCTCTATTTTCTTTTAGACGTGCTCCTTCTCTGAGAGACACGGTGGTTAATAGCCACTTTTCTGACCCCTCTAGTGGACTCAAACATTGCAAAGTGACGGGTACTTACACCTGTGGTGGCTGTGCTGTGTGCAGGTACATACAGGTGGGAAAATCTGTCAGGCTACCGGATGGTAGAAACTGGGAGCTGGCACATTATGTCAATTGCAATACCACTTTAGTGGTATATCTTCTTTTGTGCCCTTGCGGTGCATTTTATATAGGTAAAATAAAACGTGAGCTACGCTCACGCATTTCTGACCATGTGACCAATATCAAAAGTAAAAGCCTTTCCAGTTTCACCCCTGTAGCCAGACACTTCAAAGCCGCGCATGGTGGTAACCCCACTATGATGCGGTTTGTTGGTCTTGACCGGATCCATGCCTCCATTAGAGGTGGGGACATGGACCATCTATTATTACAAAAGGAGTCACGCTGGATCTTTGAACTGGAGGCTACAAAGCCCCCGGGTTTGAACGAGCATACTAGTTATGCCTCATTTTTGCCACTTTGATGGACTTGTTGGGGTCTGGTGGTGACCCTGGGAACCTGTGGAGTACTCTGCCGACCCCGTGGATGGGGGGCCCTCTGCCACACGCTGCCAGACATATATAAGTCGGACTGTTACATGGGCATTTTGCCATATTATGGGGTGTTTTATAAACCCCCCCCCTACCAGGGATATCTAGATACGCGACCTGTTATGATACAGATTGCGATCTATATTAAGCCCCTGGATGTTTGAATATGTATGGATACAATGTTTCTATTGCCAGTATGGTATACAATAATCTTTGTGGTTATTTGAGACTTAAGTCATATTTTCTATATACGCTGTATTGAGAGGTTTAAGTCAGGATTTATTTACCTGTTGCTGCCCCTCTTTTTTTTCTCTCCCTGACCTGGCGTGGGCTGTTGTGGTGCTTGTCTTCGCCTGCCCCCTCTGGCAGCGTGTCCGGGCGGGGGGCGGGGCTTGGTGGACGCACCGGGCTGGTTGCTTTGCGGCCTTCGCGTGGCGTCTGCCTGCCCCGCCGCACGGCGGGTGTTCGGGTGGGTGACGTTTGAGCCCGCCCGCGGTGTCGGCTGGTTCTGCCCCCCTGCCCGGCATTGGCCGCTGGTGGGGGTGGGCGGGGATGGCCTCTCTACTCTCGACAGGCTGGGGGGGATAAATGAGAGGCGACACAGGAAGTTACGTACCTTCAGAGGAAGCCGGAAGTCCGGCAAAACCGGTCAGGGCGCATGTGCTGCGTCCTGGCCTCCCCGCACCAACGCACCTGTGCTCTGCCTGGCCTTTGGCCGTACATCTAGGCACTGGGCCCACTTGACAGCCTCGCCCAGTATCCATCCCACCAGCTCCAGCCAGAGACCAGCCTGCAGCGGTTATCCACCCATAGGAAACGTAAGCAGCCTAGCGGGCAATTGTTGTCTGACCTCAGTGAGGAACTGCATTGCATGCAAGAACAATCCATACTGCTGATGCACGGAAGGCTTTTTTGCTACATACTGCTTATGCTACTACTAATCCTACTGAACTGTGCTAAGGCTGTGTGATATATATGCATCACCCTATGAGGGGAACCATACAGTGGGCCATGCCATATAACTGACTGTATGGATGCCTTCTAATGATATGCAAATCAGAGGCTGTTGCATGGAAGGCTTGTTTGCTATATACTGCGTATGCTACCACTAACCTTATTGAACTGTGCTAAGGCTGTGTGCCATGTATGCATCATCCTATGAGGGGAACTGTACAGTGAGCCATGCCATATAACTAAATGTTGGATGCTTTCTACTGCTATGCAAATCAGAGGCTAATGTTGTTTTGGCTCACTGCACCTGCTGGATGGTTTCTGTTGCTATATTTATCAGAGGCCAACATGGTCGTGGCCTAATGCATCTGCTGGCTCAATAATTTTGACAATTTTTCTTATGAACCACACACTGGGAACTTGCAACAGCCCTTGCTGCTGCTGGAAGATACTGCATACTATTAAACTGTTGGCTTGCTCAACAATTGGACCTTTGGTTTCTTCTGATATGACCTGATGCTTTTTCTTTCCCATGATTTAGTATCACTGTGTGGATCAAGGATTACTACCCCTTTATTGGATATTAAGAGTCTGAGTTCTGACAGTGATTGTCTTTTGCGGTGGGGCAGGTGCACATGCTTCACTGCCATTATTGTACAGGGCAATAGGGGCAGGGTCTGGGTCTGGGTGACTAAGAGCCAGTAGGCAGGGGCCCATCAGGTGGGGTTGGTGTTTGTTCTGGGGGGGTCAGGGAGGCACACATTTTTAATGGGATATTGCTTGACATTATGATTAATAAAGTTTTTTGTAAATATTCTCTTAAAGAGAACCCGAGGTGTGTTTAAAGAATATTATCTGCATGCAGAGGCTGGATCTGCCTATACAGCCCAGCCTCTGTTGCTATCCCAAACCCCACTAAGGTCCCCCTGCACTCTGCAATCCCTCATAAATCACAGCCATGTTGTTAGTAGAGTTGGGCCGAACCTCCGATTTTAGGTTCGCGAACCGGGTTCGCGAACTTTCGCGGAAGGTTCGGTTCGCGTTAAAGTTCGCGAACCGCAATAGACTTCAATGGGGATGCGAACTTTGAAAAAAAAAAAAATTATGCTGGCCACAAAAGTGATGGAAAAGATGTTTCAAGGGGTCTAACACCTGGAGGGGGGCATGGCGGAGTGGGATAGATGCCAAAAGTCCCCGGGAAAAATCTGGATTTGACGCAAAGCAGCGTTTTAAGGGCAGAAATCACATTGAATGCTAAATGACAGGCCTAAAGTGCTTTAAAACATCTTGCATGTGTATACATCAATCAGGTAGTGTAATTAAGGTACTGCTTCACACTGACACACCAAACTGTTCACTGAACAGAACAGGTATGCAGTGGCGGGTTCACTGAACAGGTATGCAGTGGCAGGATCAATGAACAGGTATGCAGTGGCAGGATCACTGAACAGGTATGCACTGGCAGGATCACTGAACAGGTATGCAGTGGCAGGATCAATAAGCAGGTATGCACTGGCAGGATCACTGAACAGGTATGCAGTGGCAGGATCAATGAACAGGTATGCACTGGCAGGATCACTGAACAGGTATGCAGTGGCAGGATCAATGAACAGGTATGCACTGGCAGGATCACTGAACAGGTATGCAGTGGCAGGATCACAGTACAGGTATGCAGTGGCAGGATCACTGAACAGGTATGCAGTGGCAGGATCACAGTACAGGTATGCAGTGGGCTGAGGGCTCACTGAACAGAACAGGTATGCAGCCAGGAAGAAGTTAAGCCTAACTAATCTTTCCCTATGAGAGACTGCAGCAGCTCGCCCTACTCTCACTAATGCAGGCACACGAGTGGCCATAACGGCCGCCGCTGCCTGCCTTATATAAGGGGGGGTGGGGCTCCAGGGGCTAATGTAGCCTAATTGGCTACACTGGGCCTGCTGACTGTGATGTAGAGGGTCAAAGTTGACCCTCAGGTGCATTATGGGGCGAACCGATTTTTTGCGAACTTTTGCCGCAAAACGTTCGCGTGCGACACCCGCACGCGAACCACCTAAGTTCGCGCGAACCACGTTCGCCGGCGAACCGTTCGGCCCAACTCTAGTTGTTAGGCTGTGTTTACATCTGTAGTGTCAGTCTCAGCTGCTCCCCCGCCTCCTGCATACCTCCGGTCCCTGCCCCCGTCCCTTCCCTCCAATCAGCAGGGAGGGAGGGGATGCAGGCGGGGACTGGAGTTCTGCAGGAGGCGTGGAGAGCAGCAGACTGACACTATAGAGATAAACACAGCCAGCTCTGACAAGCTGTTTGTCAGCAGCACGGCTGTGATTTATGAGGCATTGCAGAGTGCAGGGGGATCTTAGGGGGGTTTGGGATAGCAACAGAGGCTGGGCTGTATAGGCAGATCCAGCCTCTGTATGCAGATAATATTCTTCAAACCCACCTCGGGTTCTCTTTAAATAGATTGTAGTGTTTTTTGTTCAGTTGGATCATACCCGCCTTTATATATCTCACAATGTTTGGCTAATTACCAAATGGTTTAGACCAGGTCTAAAACATTTGGTAATAGTGAATTCCCCTTTGATGCAACTGACCAAACCATCAGTAGACTAAAAACCATCAGTAGACTAGTCTAAATTGCTTAGTGAATTGAGGCCAATTACTGAAACCTGTGTGAGACGCACTGCACTCTGACAGCAGCTAATGCTGGAAAATTCAGAATCCTGCTAGCTTGCACCTAATTGCTACCTTACTCTACTCGCTATCCCCCCTCCCTCTCTTTCTTTTCCCATTCTTCTTTAAAAGTTAGGACTCCTGATTAAAAGATCTGTAGATACAATTTATCCAGTGCTAGTCTACTTCAGGGGACCCAGCAGGAAACATACAGAAATTCCCGTAACTTGATTGGGTGAATACAGCCCTCTCAAATTACTATGCTTCAGATAGGTTGTAGTAAAACTATGCCGATGCCATCAGAACTCAGAACTCAGAATCTTTATTTTGCCAAGTGCGACCAAGGTCGTACGCGGAATTGGTTGTGGTTCATATGGCAGTACCAACAGAGCAAGACAGAGATTGGCATAGGCAATAACAATAATACAGCAAGACAGGCATAAGACAATAACAATAATACAAGCAAGATAAGCAAGACAGGCACGTAACATACAGTACAATATGCGGTTCGCTCATGATCAGAAGTCCTCTGAGTTTGGATATTGTGCTGCTCAAGGGATAAGAAACTTCATTCAGCCCTTAGAGTAGAGTTCCACCCAGAAGTGCACCAGGGTGACAGCTGGGTTATTTACTGGCCCAGGCTAAGTGTGCCTCGGCCGGGCTAACTTGACCTGAATGCAGCTAGCCTACCGATGAGAGGCAGGAGTTCAGCAGGAGAGCTGCTTGGGGAAAAAAGGTGTCTCTGTGCCTGTTAGTCCTTGGGCGGATGGTCCTGTAGCATCGGCCCGAGGGAAGGAGCTTAAAGAAGTGGCAGCCTGGGTGGGACGGGTCCTGGGAGATCCTGTTAGCCCTTGTTTTCATTCTAGTGGTGTAGAGGAGGTCAAGAGGTGGCAGAGGAGAGCCAACGGTCCTTTCCGCTGAGCTAATAATTCTCTGAAGCTTATACTTATCACTGGCAGTTGCTCTTGCATACCACACAACAATGGCGGAGCAGAGGGTAGCTTCAATAGTGGCTGTGTAGAAGCTAGACAGCAGCTCCTGAGGCATACCAAATTTTTTCAATTGGCGCAGGAAAAATATTCTCTGCGGAGCTTCCTTCTAGATTTTGGTGGTATTCTGCGCCCATCTTAGGTCGCTCGTTAGAGTTGTTCCCAGGAACCTAATGCTAGAAACCCTGGACACTTGATAAGAATTGGTTGTTGTGTGTGGGGGTGTCTCCTGAAGTCCAAGATGAGTTTCACTGTTTTGGCTGCGTTTAGGATGAGCTTGTTGACCTTGCACCATCTGCAGATTCTCTCTATCTCACTGCGATAATCGTGCTCCCCCACCCCGCCGATGAGCCCAATGATGGTGGTACCATCCGCAAATGTAATGACCTTTACGGAGTCAGCGGAGGAAGTACAGTTGTTGGTGTACAATGAGAACAATAGAGGGGGCAGAACACACCCCTGCAGAGCACCTGTGTTGGTGGTGCTCACACTGCCATCTGACCAATCATAATGCTTCATGCTGTAGAGGGTGTTGTGATGGTAGAACTCATCCCTATGAGGTTTTCTGTTGAGTTCCCTAAAATAGACAAGTGCCAATTATCATCCCCCCCCCCAATCAAAAATGTTCCCTCTGATCTGTGGTGCTGTCCCCCAAATGTTGCAGAATACCCAGCATAACCATGTCCACAATGTGTCACCCCAGCATTGCCATGCCCCCACAGTATAAGGATTACGGCTATGTCTCACCAGAGTCCCTTGTAAAGCCCTGATCCAGCCCCCCTTTCAATATGTTTCCTTCATTGCCATATACCCCAATTAAAAATAGGACCCTATTGCTGAAAGGCTAAAATGCAGTCTTCTATCCCATCCCATGTCACTCTCCAGTCCTCCCTCTTCTTGAGGTGTCTCCCTTTTACCTTCTCATTCCCTCCTCTCCTCCTCCCCTTCCAGTCTTTAAACATTCTACTCCTCTATCTTTCCTTCCTTCCATCTTGATATCTCCCTCACTAAAAGAAGTCCAATAGTGTGTCACTCTAAATACTGTATTTATAAAGGTACAGACTACCCAGCAAGCTCATGGTGAACCAGTACTCCTAGGAGTGTGTAAAGGGCTACAATGGTCCTAAAAGCCCCTTACTAAAATGCTAAGAAAAACAAAAGTTTGCTTTCTTAAAACAGAAAGCATTTGTGATAATTCAGGTTGGATTGAGCTTGAGATGTCTCCCAGTGCATCACTGCTGAATATATACGGTCATAGTCTAAAGCCTTACCATATTATCTTCTGCAGCACTTTACAGAGTACACAGTCATGTCACTGAAAAGGAGCTCAAAATCTAATCCTACCATAGCCCTAGTCCAATGTCCTACCATATTATTATTATGTATTTATATAGCACTGACATCTTCTTCAGCACTGTACAGAGTACATAGTCATGTCACTGGCTGTCCTCAGAGGAGCTCACACTCTAATCCTACCATAGTCATAGTCTAATGTTCTCCCATATTATTATTATGTATTTATATAGCACTGACATCTTCTTCAGCACTGTACAGAGTACATAGTCATGCCACTGACTGTCCTCAGAGGAGCTCACACTCTAATCCTATCATAGTCATAGCCTAATGCCCTACCATATTATTATTATGTATTTATATAGCACTGACATCTTCTGCAGCACTTTATAGAGTACACAGTCATGTCATTGACTGTCCTCAGAGGAGCTCACAGTCTATTCCTACCATAGTCATAGTCTGTGCTGTCTGTGCTGTCAGTGCTATATAAATACATAATAATATTATGGTAGGACATTTCTTACCATATTATTATTATGTATTTATATAGCACTGACAGCTGCATGGGCTCACAATTTAATTACCATCATAGTCATATGTCCATCATAATCTATGGCCAATTTAGAGGGAAGTCAATTTATTTGTGTGGGAGGAAAACAAAGTGCCCAGATAAAACCCACACAAACACGGAGAGAACATACAAACTCCATGTAATTAGTGCACTGGCTGAGATGGAAATCATGGACCCAGTTTTGCAAGGCAAGAGTGTTATCCACAGCGCCACAATGCTACCCACATGTCATGGGCCCAACCAGTTTACCATTGTCCCATCATGTTCCCCACCTACCCACCCCCCCCCCCACCCCCAATAAAATAATAATGAGGCTGGATTCAAGACTTTGTACAATTTTCAATAAACTCTTCTTGAAAACAAGAATTTATTTATAATTATCTCATTGACCATTCCTACATCGCACTAAAGATATCTTCACGCAATGCTGATGATCATTCCAGGCCTTGTCCACACTCGTGGTGAAAACTGGAAGGTGATGCGAAGATTCACTCTGACCACGTTACGTGATTTTGGGATGGGGAAAAGTTCTATCGAAGCCAAAATTGTTGAAGAATGTGACTACTTAATCAAACAGTTTGCATCTTTTAAAGGTAACGTTTGCACTTTGCACATGATTCTAAAATTGCCAGTGAGGAAGAAATCACACTTGTGTGTGTGTTACCAATGTTCTGTATTGGAAGTGCAGACTAGTGCCACAATGCAGCCAACAGCATCTGTTTTAAACAGAGGAGAGACACAGACATATGGCTCAGTTGATGTCCAACTTTGAGGGCCCGTTTCCACTGGAGCGATTTTCGCTCCAAATCCATAGAGTTTCCCCGCAGGCAAATTGCGCAGGGAAACTCTGCCATAGGAAACAATGGCACCACCGGCCGACTCGCTTACCTTAGCGATTCGGCCGACACTGCCCCCAGTTTTCGCGCGGGAGGCTGCGAATCCCATAGTTGTGCCAGACCCGGAAGTGCCGCAGCGCGTCTCGCTGATGTGTGTGGCACAAGTGGAAATGGGCCCTAAAGGGAACCTAAACTGAAGAAAAAACAAAAAAGACTTTAACTTACTTAGGGCTTCTACCAGCCCCGCGCCCTGTGCCCGCACTGTCAAAAATTTATCCTGTGGTCCCCCGCAGCGATCCTCTGTTATTTGGATGCACGGCCCTGGTCTGCACGCCTCCTGCTGAGCATGCGCAGTATGAAAAAAATCTCTCCTGCGCATGGGAGCATGATGGGAGCGTGATCGAGGATACATACGACCACGGCCACGCATGGACTCACTGAGTCGGCTAGCTGGAAGAGCTGCGGGGGACTGGAGGAGAATTTAGTGACAGTGCAGACACGGGCGGCTGCAGGGGGCTGGTAGGAGGTACGGGTAAGTTAAGCTCATTTTTTGTTCACATCATAAATCGCCAGTGCTACCGCAAGCGCGGAGCCATTTATTGAGAGTTTTTTTCAGTGCTTTTCCCTGAGCTTTACTCTTAGAAAAGCGTTTTTCTAAGCATTTTGCAGAGCAATTCATTTTTTCACTTCCTGACGTCACTCTTTCACCCGAAAATGTATAAATACAATGTATTTATTCATGAAAGTGCTGGGGAAATCGCTATACAAAGCACTTTTTTAAGCGCTTTGCGATTTCCCTATACCTTCCATTGAGCCAAAACGCTCAGAAAATGGTTCAGGCAGCACTTTGATGAGCGGAAAACAAGCCGCTCAGATGTGAACTCTCTCACAGGGAATCATTGCACAAGCATTTTCAGGATGATTTTGAAAATCTCTGGCGCTTAAAAAAAACAAAAAAAAAACAAAAATGCCCTAGGTGTGAACGTGCCCTCAAGGTTCATTGGCTCAAGCCTTGTAAGGTTTTTATGTCTTCCTCTGAATCAACTGATATACAGTAGCAATAAAAAGTATGTGAACCCTTTGGAATTATATGCATTTCTGCGCAAATTGGTCAAAAAAGGTGATCTGATCTTCATCTAAGTCACAACAATAGACAATCACAGTCTGCTTAAACTAATACCACACAGATAATTAAATGTTTCCATGTTTTCATTGAACACACCATGTAAACATTCGCAGTGCAGGTGGAAAAAGTATGTGAACCCTTGGATTTAATAACTGGTTAAACCTTCTTTGGCAGCAATAACGTCAACAAAACATTTCCTGTAGTTGCAGATCAGATGTGCACAACGGTCAGGAGTAATTCTTGACCATGCCCCTTTACAGAACTGTTTCAGTTCAGCAATATTTTTTGGGATGTCTGGTGTAAATCGCTTTCTTGAGTTCATGCAACAGCATCTCAATCGGGATGAGGTCAGGACTCTGACTGGGCCACTCCAGAAGGCGTATTTTCTTCTGTTTAAGCCATTCTGTTGTTGATTTACTTCAATGCTTTGAGTCGTTGTCATGTTGCAACACCCATCTTCTGCTGAGCTTCAGCTGGTGGACTGATGGCCTTAAGTTCTCCTGCAAAAAGTCTTGATAAACTTGGGAATTAATTTTTCCTTCAATGATAGCAATTCGTCCACACCCTGATACAGCAAACCAGCCCCAAACCATGATGCTCTCACCACCATACTTCACAGTTGGGATGAGGTTTTGATGTTGGTGTGCTGTGCCTCTTGTTCTCCACACATTGGGCTTGATTCACTAAACTGTGACATCTGATATCACTGTTGTAACGCGCTGAATGTTTTTCGCGCGAAATCACAAACTGTCACGCAATGGCTGTTTTTGCGTGAAAAATCGCGATTGCATGCAAAAATCGTTATGCATGTCATAATGTGCGCAAAGCGCTAGTGCGACCGCGATATCAGTTATCACGGTTTAGTGAATCAAGCGCATAGTGTGTGTGTTTTTTTCTAAACAACTCAATTTTGGTTTCATCTGTCCACAGAATATTTTGCCAGTACTGCTGTGGAACATCCAGGTGCTCTTTTGCAAGCGTTAAATGTGTAGAAATGTTTTTTGGGGAAGCAGTGGCTTCCTCTGTGATATCCTCCCATGAACTCCATTCTTATTTAGTGTTGTATGTATCGTAGATTCGCTAACAGGGATGTTAGCATATGCCAGAGACTTTTGTAACTCTTTAGCTGACACTCTAGGATTCTTCTTCACCTCATTGAGCATTCTGCACTGTGCTTCTGCAATCCTTTTTACGGTACAGCCACTCCTAGGGAGAGTAGCAGCAGTGCTGAACTTTCTCCATTTATAGACAATTTGTCTTACTGTAGACTGATGAACAGAAAGTCTTTTGGAGATACCTTTATAACCCTTTCCAGCATTATGCAAGTCAACAATTCTTAATCTTATAAATATAATAAAGTCCAGCGTGCATCCCCTATATAATCAGGGCCAGATTTCTGGCAAGGCCACCAAGGCCATGGCCTAGGGCGCCAGATTTTTGCCATTGTTTAGGGCGCCTCAGTGGCAGTAAGGTATTTGTAGTGCAAATGGAGTAAACTACATAAAAGCGTTGAACCGCGCTATTCATGCCGCCCTGCAGTCTCCTCTGCACTTTCCTCCACTTCCTCCTACCAGTAGACACACTCTGCTGCAAGCAGGCAGACCCAGTCTGTCCGCAACCGCCCTGCATTAGTTTGCAGATGATACGCCAGCAGCGGGCGGCCGCGGGCAGGTGAATGGCCGGGTCTGATTGCACGTGAAACACACGGCAGCGGGAGATGAAAACTACTGGCTGTACACAAGGCACAGACAGAAGCAGCGATGGTGGTTGGAGCCTCTGCCCTACCACTCTACAGCATGGTGAGATTTACAGCAAACGGGGAGTGAGCAGGGAGGTCACGATGTCCAGACTGTACTTCGGCACAGGCTGGGGAGGCTATTCTGATCCTGTTAGCAGTGGCTCTTGCCTGTTTCATATTCAACTATCCATGCACGCACTATTTCCTTCCTCCCCCGGAGGACTACTCGGCTCTCCGCCCCTCTCCTTGCCATCGTCATCGTGGTAGTAGAGTGGAGCTTAGGGAGGAGCAGAGCTGCTGAAGGAAAATAATACTGCCTGCACGGAGAGGTAAATATGAGAGAGCCTCTGAGCTGCCAGCTCTGCACAGGGGAGGGAGAATAGGGTCTGGGCTGGAAGGTAATGGAGACCGGAGTGTACAGTATCGGCAACTCTGCATTGATGATAATCAGCATTTACACCGTGCATGTGTAATCATGCTGAAGACTTTCTTCCTCCATTTGCATAGAATGGACTCTGCAGGCAGCGTCAGCAATGTGAGGCATGTGTGTCTGTGAGGCTAAGTGCACTGACAGGCTGCTCTGCAGTACGGACCTTCTGTCTGCCTGTCTTGCATTGCTGCACTCTGAAACTTCTTCACAGGAGACAAGGCAATGTTTGGGGGAGAGAACAGTGGGGGAGAGGGCAGGCTGTACTGTGTGTGAGATGTTGGAGGCCTGGTCGGGTATTGTGAAGGCAGAATGATTATGGATTTTGGCATATACTGGTAATATAACTATGGCTGTCATAAAAGTTGTACTATAGCACTATCCACCCACTCTCTTCTCTCCCTCTAGGCTAGCTCTCCTGTCCATCACTCTCACTATCTATATGCCCACTGTCCTGTCTCACTTTCTCTGCCAAACCTCTCTATGTTGCTTTCTCTATCCATTCTCTCTTCCATGCTTTGTCCGCTCTCTCTATCTGTAAACTTCTGCCAACGTATATAAAGTGTACCCAAAATAGGTACAAAATTAGATCTTTACCTAAAGAGTGGAAGCCTCAGGATCATATTGAGGCTTCCCTCCCTGCTCTGATGCCCCCCTTGCTGAGCGTGGCCCCCTGGAAGATTGGTGAGGCATTGTCTACAATCATATCAGGGCCACACATCTCTTCCATCAGTGTGGTCACACTCGTGCTGTAGGCATGGCCACGCTCATAACAGGGGAGGAGTGCAGCCCGTATGTAGAGGGGGGTTGTGCTGATTAGAGGGGGGCATCGGAGCATGGAGGGACGCCTCAATAGAATCCTGAAGCTTCCCTCTCTTTTAGGTAAATATCTCTTTTTGAACCCCAGCTTCGGCTTGGGTTCACTTTAATAACGCTGACATCTGCATTACTTCTTATAGTACATAGTCATGTCACTGACTGTTCTCAGAGATGCTGATAATGTAACCCTACCATAGTCAAAGTCTAATGTCCTACAATATTATTATATTATACCACACTGACATCTTCTGCAGCACTTTACAGAGTACATAGCCATGTCACTGACTGTTCTCAGAGGAGCTCACAATATAATCCTACCATACTCATAGTCTAATGCGCTACCATATTATTATTATTTTTATTATTATTATGTATTTATATAGCACTGACATCTTCTGCAGCACTTTACAGAGTACATAGTCATGTCACTGACTGTCCTCAGAGGAGCTCACAATCTAATTGTATCCATAGTCATAGTCTAATGTCCTTCCGTATTATTATTTATTTGAATAGCACTGACATCATCTGCAGCACTTTACAGAGTACATAGTTATTTCCCCAGCTACTTGTCCTCAGAGGAGCTCAAAATGTTATCCCTACCACAGTCAGTCAAGCCAGTTTGTGGGGGACCAATTAACTTTTCTGGGATTAAGAAGGAAAATACATATGACACATCTATATGCTATATTCAAGCACATGTACAGGCTTCATTTAGTTGTGTGTGTGTGTTTTGCTTGTTTGTTTGTTTTGGGGGGGGGGGGGTGTTTTTTTTTTTGGGGGGGGGCGGCTTTCAATAGCTGGCCTAGGGTGTTGCAAAGTAGAAATCCGGCCCTGTATATAATCAGAGTCAGACCATCACATATTTTCCATTAATTTCACTGCTGAGACTTCAAATCATCACCTCTTCTGATGCCAATAGTGATCTCTAATCCACCACCAGATAGCACCCAACAGGAAACAGACTCAACGATTACGCAGTGACCACTGTGAGACTGGTCATAAATCGCATAATCCCCAGGTAGCCTCAGTACATCAGGTCCTGGTTCCGCTTTACTTGTTCAATCCAGATACCTCAAATATAAACCTTCCATAGCGTAATCCAGTTTAAAAACATCAATACTTTATTGAAAGATACACTCCCGTTTCCATTGGTGTAATTCGCGTACAGAGTTTTCTTTTACACTGGCTCTCCCTCGCTGCCTATGCTGGGCAATAGCTACTCCTTCTCATGTATCCGGCATCTTGTGTTCTCCACCACGTTTTCCACTGTCAGCAAACACTTCCTGGTATGTCCAATCCCCGCCCAACAAGTTTTGTCACTGCCTCGTGACTCATCAGGATGCTCCTGACTGCCTCGTGACTCATCAGGATGCTTCTGACTGCCTCATGACTCATCAGGATGCTCCTGACTGCCTCGTGACTCATCAGGATAAATCACGAGGCAGTCAGGAGCATCCTGCTGAATCACGAGGCAGTCAGAAGAATCCTGATGAGTCATGAGGAAGTCAGGAGCATCCTGATGAGTCACGAGGTAGTCAGGAGCATCCTGATGAGTCACGAGGCAGTCAGCAGCATCCTGATGAGTCACGAGGTAGTCAGGAGCATCCTGATGAGTCACGAGGCAGTGAAAAAATTAGTTGGGCGGGGATTGGACATACCAGGAGGTAAATGTGGCGGACAACACGAGATGCCGGATACATGAAAAGGAGCAGCTTTTGCCCAGCGTAGGCAGCGGGGGAGAACCCGTGTTAAAAATCTCTGTACACGAATCACACCAATGGAAATGTGAGTGTATCTTTTAATAAAGTATTGATGTTTTTAAACTGGATTATGCTATGGAAGGTTTTTATTTGAGGTATCTGTATTGAACAAGTAAAGAGGAACCAGGACCTGATGTACTGAGGCTACCTGGGGATTATGCGATTTATGACCAGTCTCACAGTGGTCACTGCGTAATCATTGAGTCTGTTTCCTGTTGGGTGCTATCTGGTGGTGGATTAAAGATCACTATTGGCATCAGAAGCGGTGATGATTTGAAGTCTCAGCAGTGAAATTAATGGACAATGTGTGATGGTCTGACTCTGATTATGCGCTGGACTTTATTATATTTATAATCTGTGAAGTATTTGATATGCATGATCGAGAGCGCACTCATTTGATATTTGTACTTAGATGGAGAAGACCAGAGTGCTTTGAATTTTTGATGGTATTAACAATTCTTAATCGTAGGTCTTCTGAGAGCTCTTTTGTGAGAGGCATCATTCACATCAGGAAATGCTTCTTGGGAAAAGCAAACCCAAAACTTTTGAAAAATGTAATACAAATGATAATATATCAAACCCAAAACCTGTGTATGTTTTGCTATATGTCAGGGCAGCTATGACCAACACCTCCAATCTCCTATCATTGATTGGACTCCAGTTGGCTGACACCTCGGTCCAATAACTCTTGGAGATGTCATTAGTCTAGGGGTTCACATACTTTTTTCCACCTGCACTGTGAATGTTTAAATGGTGTGTTCAATAAAAACATGTAAACATATAATTATTTGTGGCATTAGTTTACACAAACTGTGATTGTCTATTGTTGTGACTTAGATGAAGATCAGATCACATTTTATGACCAATTTGTGCATATATCCATATAATTCCAAAGGGTTTACATACTTTCTATTGCTACTGTATTGTACCTGATCCACTATTTGTTTAGATGGCATGTATAGATATGGAATTATCTCTCATGCTCAGTGTTGAACGCACAGTATATATGAACCCAAGCTCAGTGTAAAATAACCAAAAAAGTGCAATGAGAGTACAGCAATGAATACATAAACAAGTGTCCATTGCTAAAGTGTTATTATGCTGGACAGTACTGATGAGTAAGTGTATACTGTACATATCAACTGGCCTAAACAATGAAGGAATGCTGCCAGATGGCAGTCAGGTGATGGTCTAAGAGAGGATGAAGACAGAAGGCAGCAGTACTGACATAAAGAAAAAGATATTGGCCCTACATAAACCGCACCACAAGATATTGGAGTACAAAAAATTTGCCTTTATTAAACCATACCAACAATAAAACCAATTAAAAACAATCACACAATATGAATAATGCCCTCAAAATGCACTATAAGTGCTAATGTATACAATTATAAACACCCGATATATGATATAGCACAGCTGTATGCCAGTAGTAAAGTAGGAGTGAAAGAGTGGAAAGAGGAGATCTCAAAAATGAGGCCAAACAGCCTGTATGAGTGAGGTACACCAAGTGAAATGGTGGTAGTCTGAGGTGAGAACCAATGTGTGTGCAGCTGTGCAGAGGGACTAGCGTGTGGAGGCCATCGTGATTTGCCGCAGCAAGCGGCTTCTTCATGCCCGGAAGAAGCCGCTTGCTGCGGCGAATCGCGACGGCCTCCACACTCTAGTCCCTCTGCACAGCTGTTTTCTGGTAAGCTCTTTTCTCACGCACGATCTCCTGAGTTCAATCCTCTTCACCTCTTGGCCTTGTTTGGCCCCTACACTTGGCCACCCTCTTCACCCCGCACATTGGTTCTCACCTCAGACCACCACCATTTCACTTGGTGTACCTCACTCATACAGGCTGTTTGGCCTCATTTTTGAGATCTCCTTTTTCCACTCTTTCACTCCTACTTTGCTACTGGCATACAGCTGTGCTATATCATATATCGGGTGTTTATAATTGTATACATTAGCACTTACAGTGCATTTTGAGGGCATTATTCATATTGTGTGATTGTTTTTAATTGGTTTTATTGTTGGTATGGTTTAATAAAGGCTAATTTTTTGTACTCCAATATCTTGTGGTGCGGTTTATGTAGGGCCAATATCTGTTTCTTTATGTCAGTACTGCTCCAGCTATGTTTGGCCTTTCTGCACACAACGTTGGTTAATTTCTTTATAGCATTAGCCTTGTATACACATTATTATTGATGGTGCTTGTCCACCCCCCTTTTTTTTGGTTTTCGAAGACAGACAGGCGAAGAAGGAGACGCAGGCAGAAGGACATGACCGCTAGGAAGCTGGTGATGTGCGGTGCAGCCAAATGGAAAAAGAAAGTTTACTAGAGTGATCACCTTCCATTACTCCTCCTGGGCTGACTGCATTAGACGTCAAGTCATCATCACATCACCACCGCGTGAGGACACCTGATGTCCTGTAGCGGTACTGCAGGCTGTCAGTGCGCGGCGCCCATGGAGGAGTCGGCTTTCAGAGCTCTTTTCACATGTGTGTTTTCCTGGTCCTTGCTTCCTCCTGGATGAGCGGCTGCTCACTAGTAAATAGGCAGAAAAGCAGGTGAAAAATACTGTCAAAACTAGTCTGAGTATTTCTTCTTTTTGCTTGCTGGTGGCTTAGAAGGGCATTTTATTGATAAGGTATAAAATTATAACCTAGGAGAAAACTTAGAAGAAAAAGTGAATTGAATAAGGGCCCATGGCCCATATGCAATTATCTTTATCTCCTGAGTTTTCTTCTATGCGATAATTTTTTATCTTGTATTTAAGATAACTTTTCAGCACTTTGCAATTGTAAAGTTCCAAAACGTAAGTGAAAAACACTGTCAAAATAATTCTGAGTATTTTCCTGCTTGCTGGTGGTTTAAAAAGCATTTTAGTGATAAGGTGTGAAAATTTCAATTAACTACTTGCTGACCGCGTTATGCCGATGGGCGTGGCCATGGCGGCAGCCCCAGGACCGCCTAATGCCGATTGGCGTAAGGTCCTTCGGGCCTGTTTTGCAGGAGATTGTGCACGCTGATGCACGTGCATCTCCGATTGGTAGGCGGAGCTAATCCCCGCCTTCAGTTTCCCAGCAGCGATCACGCCTAGGAGACTGCTAGATGGCGAAACTGCCATCTAATTACCCCGTACAGCGCTGTACTGGGGACAGCCGTGTGACACGGCTGTCCCCTCCAGAGGCTCAGGGGAAATCGGCTGGCGGGGGAGAGAGAAATGTAAAATAAATTAAAAAATAGGCACTTTTATTTAAAAAATAATAACATAAATATTGATTAAAAAAAAAATAAACAACGCAGGAGGGATCAGGCCCCACCAACAGAGAACTCTGTTGGTGGGGAGAAAAGTGGGGGGGATCACTTGTCTGCTGACATGTGCGGCCCTGCAGCAAGGCCTTAAAGCTGCAGTGGCCTATTTCTTGAAAACTGGCCTGGTCTTTAGGGGGTTTAACACTGCGGTCCTCAAGTGGTTAAATATGGGTCTTTGTGTTTTTCATCTCATGTAAATAAAACGTTTTCAGGATCCAGCAAGAATTTAGTTTAAAAAAGTAACAATTTGTTTTTAGTGCTTTTTTGCAATTAAAATTGTTTGTTATGACGCAAGGTTAGGTAAGGTTTGAAAACTTTTGCCATTTAATTGCTGACAAGTGACAAATTATTTGTAAATTAAGACCAGTTTTGCTGGATATGCTGTTCTCCAGCAATGGAAACCCTTTGTAATGAATTTTAACTGTGTGCTACACACATTTGAATTGAATTCTTGTTGCAGGAAAGCCATTTGATACCACATTACTTATGAATGCATCGGTGGCTAATGTCATTGTGTCAATATTACTTGGGGACCGAATGGACTTTGAAGACCCTCAGTTTAAGAGGCTACTAAACTTGATGAATGAAAATGTCAGACTCTTGGGATCTAAAATGGTTGAGGTAGGGCAAATTTATTAATACACAAATTCAGCATTTTATTTTAGTTATCTGAATGATTAGAAAGTTCATTTGACCTATAATGACATTTCCCACAGTGCCAGTGCCCAGAAATGTTACATTTTTCCTAAAGGGTACCCAAGGTGAAAGGGATAAGGAGGTGGCCATATTTATTTTCGTTTAAACAATACCAGTTGTCTGGCAGTCCTCCTGATCCTGTGGGGGACATTTATCAAGAGTGTCTGAGACAAAATATTAGTAGGTTTTTGGAAATCCATGCAGAACTGTCCCAAACATCCTAAAAAATCCCTAGATAGTGCAGATTCCTTCTAAAACTATTGCAAAAAGGGAGGAGTTAGGAAGGTCTCAGACAGTGCTGTGTGAGGTAAATTGCTGTTGGTGAGGTAACCAACACACCTGCTGTATTGATAGCAGCAGGCTCTGAGGAGAAATTCAGCAGAGGGGGGGGGGGGGGAGCCCTTCACAAATCATGTCTAGTCTGCACTGCTGCACTATCTGGTGAACTGATATGAAGCACTTCTTAAGGTGGCCATATGCTGGTCGATTTGCCATCGGATTGACCAAAAATCGATTGTTCGGTCAGCGTTTGCGCAACGATTTCACAGCAGATTTGATCACAGTGAACATCGTTAAGTATATGGGCCCCTTTAAAATCTGCAGCAGTTCAGGAATGGATTGGCACTTTTCTTAACTGGTTCTGGTTGAACTCGATGGACGTATGTCTTTTTTCATACCTGGGGCTTCCTCCAGCCCCATACGCATGGATCGCTCCCACGCCGCCGTCCTCAGCTGCCGGGATCCGCCGGTACCGGGTCCCGTCATTGCCGCGAATCGGCCAGTCGGCCGGCAGACGCGGCCAATTGTCCGCATCACAGGGGGCTCCCTCCATATAAGTACGCGTGAGGCTGCATACTGCGCAGCCGCATGCTTACGGGTATGGAGGGAGCCCATGTGATGCAGACAATTGGCCGTGTCCGCCGGAAGTGACGGGACCCGGTACCGCCAATACAGGAAGCGGTGGACGGCGGCGTGAGAGCGATCCGTGAGTATGGGGCTGGAAGAAGCTTTTTCTGTTTTTTAACCAGCATTCCTCTCTGGTTCCCTTTAAGAAATCATTAGATAGCATAGATTCCGTCTAAAACTGTTGTAAAATAGGAGGAGCTAGGAAGGTCTCTCAGACAGTGCAGTGTGTGAGGGAATTGCTTTTGTTATAGTAACCAACACACCTGCTGTATTGATAGCAGTAGGCTGCGAGGAGGAATTTAGCAGGGGGAAGGAGCACATCATAAAAATAATATCTAGCCTGCACTCTGCAATCATGTCTAGCCTGCAGTTCAACATCTGTAGAACTGCTGTCAAGCACTTCTTAATCTGCGGTAGTTTAGGGATGGATTTGCACTTTTCTTAACTGTAGACCAGCTCTAGAAATTCATGCTAAATTGCCACTATTACCTAGGATTTAAGAAGGTTCTTATTCTCATCCAGAACTGTTCTCCCTGCTGTTTAGAACAGATTAAGAAGAAAAAACTGTCGGTAATGAGTTGATAAATCTCTCACTGTCTCTAATACTTTTAGCCATAGACCCTGAGCAAGCATGCCGCAAATCAGGTACTCTAACTCAGCTGACTCAGGTTTTACTGGATTAGCCAAATGCTTCACTACTTATGCGAGAAGATCAACAGGGCTGCCAAGCAACTGGATTGTTTACACGGAAATAAATAAGGCAGAAGTTTCATAGCAATTTCTTTTGGAAAATGTGTTCTATTCTTGTAGTTAAAATTTAAAATAAAGTATAGCAAGATATATTTATATTTTTTTTGCCAGGTATTGGGTTGAGGTCTAATAATAAGGTTATTATTTATTTTTTAAAGGTTTACATATACAGAAATCTACAGTACAGTATATGCAGCCAGTAAGAGACCCCCTACATCTATAGTTAAAAGGATTTTTAACCATTATTTCAAACAGTTTTTTAAAACAGCAATATCTCGCTTAGCAATGCAATTGACTCCAGATACAATTTTGATGCTTTTTGCTACTATTACAACCCTCTTAAAGAAAAAAAAAATCTATCTATCTATCTATCTATCTATCTATCTATTTATCTATAGATAGATAGATAGATAGATAGATAGATAGATAGACACTGAGTTACCAAAAACATAAGGGACATAAGGACACCCCTTATTTGAAAATAAACCAGTCCAACAGTGTTGTAGACTTATGTATCCCAATGTGGGGATACCCAGCCGCACATCTCTTATCGTAACTGAGGTGCAAATGATCCAACCACCCGAGCACCAGGCATAACCACCATCGAGTCCACATTTATCAGCTTGAGGATGGGCAGTAAGTCCGAAAAAGCTCTAAGCCAGTGTCTGTTGCCATGATTTGGGACCCATACATTTAAGGAGTGTGGATAATGAACTGTAGCCCTCGGAAAGCCTAACAGTTTTGCTGGTGGGCAATTGATGGACTTTGGCGGCTCTTTGACTCCTATCTACTGAAATTTACTGGCACCTGTCATACACATTTTTGCTTTGTGAATATCCTTGGGAATAAATGGAAAGAGGTTTGCATTAATGATATTGAGTGTGCTGATCTTTCTTGGAATACGTAGACTTACGTATCAACACAGAGTAGCTTATATAAAGGAATGCTCAGATTCGGACGAGGTAGTTATCATGGAAGTTAATGTCAAAATGGGTAAGACAAAAGATTTAAGTGACTTTGAACAAGGGATGATCATCAGTGCAAGAAGAGCTGATGGTAACCTCTCTCAAACGATGACTCTTTTAGGATTTTCTCACCCAATAGGATCTCGGGTGTTTAAAGAGTGGCAGTTGAGAAAAAAAATAAAATAAGTGATAACGACTATTCTGGTCAAAAAAGGGTGGTGAATGAGAGAGGTGAAAGGCAGATAGCACACATTGGGCTTGATTCACAAAGCAGTGCTAACTGTTTAGCACAGGTGTTCTAAACAGTTAGCACGTGAAGTGGCGTTCGCGGGCTTTTGCACGCGCAAAGTGCCGCGATCCGTGCGATCTTGGACTTTTGCGCGCGCAATTTGTATCAAATTGTGCGTGCAAAAATCTGCGATCGCGCAAATCGCGGCACTTTGCGCGCGCAAAAGTCCGCGAACGGCACTTCACGTGCTAATTGTTTAGAACACCTGTGCTAAACAGTTAGCACCACTTTGTGAATCAAGCCCATAGTCTGCAGCAACAGAAGGGCAACAACATGAAAAATGACAGCTGAATTCAATGCAGGGTCATTACAAAGCATATCCCAACGCACAACAAAACAGATTTTACAAAGAATGGTCTTTAACAGCAGAAGGCCATCAAGCGTACCTTTGGTATCACAGAATAATAGGAAAAGATGTCTGTTGTGAGCCCTTGCCATTGTGCTTAATTGGTCTCAGATTGGTTTGAGGAACATCAATCAGAGATTAACCTGCTTCCATGGCCAGCTCAGTCCCCTGACCTCAATTCTATTGAGCATTTGTGGGATGTAGTACTTCAAAGCTCGTAAATGCCACCATACAACCTGACCCAATCTAGGGCTTCCATAATGTCAGCATGGGCCAACATTCCTTAGCAACGGTAGCAGCATCTTGTCGAATCCATGCCAAGAAGAAGATCGGCTGTGATCAGAGCTAGAGGTGGACCGACTTGTTACTATTGTCTCATTTTTTTATGCACTGCAATATATTTCTCCCTCAAAGCAGTATTTTTGCAAAATCAAGCGTTTAAGTTTTAAAGTCAATAGGGTATGAATATATATATATAAGCCGAGGGATGAGCAGCACAAACCGTATTTTATGCAATACTATGCAAAGCATGCACGCAGCACTGGAGGTCCCCAGACTCCATAAGAAATATATAAATACAGAGGGTGCTGCAGCACACAACAGGAAAACAGTGACAGGGGCTCTTGGTTATGCTTTAACGCGTATAAGCTCACCAACTGCGCCAAAGTGTCCCCGATCTGGTGAGTCCTACTCTAACCAGGCAAAAATGCTAGTTTTTATCAGCGTTCTAGTGGGAACCATGCCAAAAGCCCAGGGGTCAGCTAAATGGGAGAAATGAAATTAAAAACACCTCACCTTCTACTAGCTACTAACTGAACTATGATCACCGCTCATTTATATGCTTAACGTTAGGCATATAAATGAGCGGTGCGCAGGGCTCGGACGGCTGGGGGGACCCTCTTTCGCCGCTGCTCGCGGCGGATCGCCGCAGAGCGGCGGCGATCAGGCAGCACACGCGGCTGGCAAAGTGCCGGCTGCGTGTGCTGCTTTTTATTTCGCTCAAATCAGCCCAGTAGGGCCTGAGCGGCGACCTCCGGCGGTGATGGACGTGTATAGTCGTCCATACCGCTGAGGAGGTTAAAGCTTAACCAAGAGCCCCTGTCACTGTTTTCCTGTTGTGTGCTGCAGCACCCTCTGTATATATATATATATATATATATATATATATATATATATATATATATATATATATATATATATATATATATATTTATTTTTTAAATCTAATTTTTGTGAAAACAGCTATTTTCACAAACATTTTCATACAGAGATTCAAACATATTTTTGTGCAATTTTTCAGTTAGCAAAATATGCAATGTTCATTATGTTGACAGGACACGCCTACTGACCAGTCTGGAGAGGAATTCCCTGAGCATCCCCTTAATACTGTATATATTGGCAGTGATTGGTGTACATGTAAAAGAGTGACCTTTAGAAAATGAAAGACTAGGGACCCGATTCAATTCACGTTTTCTCCTGTTTTCTCCTGCATGAAATTTTTATATCTTATCAATAAAATTCCTTTTAAGCCACCAGCAAGCAAGAAAATACTGAGAAAAATGTTAACAGCACTTTTTCACTAACTTTTTTGTAGTTTTCAGAGTGCTGAAAAGTTATTTTAAACAGAGGAAGAAATTGATCTCCTAGGTGAAGACTTAGAAGAAAAAAGTGAATTGGATCTGGAACTATATCCGGCCTCTGGCATTCCTTTATGTTAAAGAGCACCATGGTGAAATAATAGGAGTTATTATATTTATATTAGATCCATATATTAATACTTAATGAAGGTGGACAAAGCTAAATCTGAAAAATTGAACTTCAGGGTGAAGCAAAAAATAACTTTTTTGGCAACTGAAAAGGTCTTAAAGTGGATCCGAGATGAACTTTTACTCATTGCATAATTGTGTTCCTTACATATAGTTTATAGGGCATTCCTCAAGCCAAATATGTTTTTGTTTTGCTTTAATACCCTAATTTCCTATAAACTAAACAAGCCACACCCACAGCTTCTCCAGAGTGCCTTGGCGCTTGCAAGGGATTGTGGGATTTTAGTCTGGGCAGGTGAAAAAGGTGTTACTAGCTATAGATTTCAGAGGCAGAGTTTTCACAATCTGAGAGCTGCAGTGCAGATACAGATCAGTTGCCTGTGTAATGGAGGAGATAAGAGTGGAGTATTCACAGAATATGCAGATTAGCATGCCTAGATACAGATAAGCTTGCCTGTGTGTGTAATTGTGTAATAGTGACAAGCAGAAAACATGTCTGCTCCCATTGTATCACAGGAAAAAATATTAATATACTGTTGAAGCTGTTTGAAGATAGATTTGCTGTGTAAACTATCTAAACTTTAGATAATATATATAGACAAGTCACTTGTTATATTTAGTTTTTCATCTTGGATCCGCTTTAAAGAACATAAAATATAGGGGTGATCTCACTGATCTGTTGGAGAATTGGAATTCCTGGCATACATGAACAGCGTTATGACTTTGAATAGCGGTGTTTTCTTTCTTTTTTTTTTTTTTTTTTTTTATTCACAGCTATACAATGCTTTCCCCTTTTTGGGGGTTCTTCCTGGAAATCACAAAACTATCAGAAAAAATGTAGAAGAATTCTGTGACTTTGTCACAAAAACATTCATGAAATATCTGAAGAACTTAGACGAGAATGACCAAAGAAGCTTCATTGATGCCTATCTCCTGAGACAAAAGGAGGTGAGTCATGTAGTGGTTAGCATTATATTAACTGACTGTAAGACCTAATAGTCATGTTACATTTTACAAGCTATGGCAGGTGATAATGTTATTATACTAGATAAGAATTAAATAATGCACTCAAAAGTTCTGTGTTTTTTGAAGGGTGCTGTCAATGACTGTCATCAATTCTGCAGACACGTGATGTTTAGGGATGACCAGAACAGCTGCACTGGAAATCGGTCAAACTGAAACTGGCGAATGGGTGGGCAGTGGAAACAGTGATATCGCAATGACAGATGAACCCCCCCCCAAATGTAAATGCCTCCCTCACTAGTGCCCATGCATTGTAAATCTCACCTTCCCAGCTGTCGTGACTTCCGGTCTCTTCTGCTGTTTTCCCCAAGCACCAACAGAGCGTGTGAGGGATGTCACACATGCGCCTTGTGGTATATGCATTCACTATCTCGCCCTGACCTGGCTTTCATCCTACCTCTCCAACTGCTCCTTCACGACCGCCTTCAATGAGTCCTCCTCCACCCCAAACCACCTCTCGGTGGGAGTCCCCCAAGGCTCGGTCCTTGGCCCCCTACTTTTCACCCTATACACATGCTCCATTGGCAAGGTCATCTCCTCCATGGGTTTTAACTATCATCTGTATGCAGATGACACCCAGATCTACCTCCACACCCCTGACATATCCACCACTACCATGGACAAGGTCTCCTCCTGCCTATCAGCCATCTCCTCCTGGATGTCCGCTAGGTTCCTGAAACTAAATCTAGACAAAACGGAATTTATGATCTTCCCACCACAGTCATCCCTGGACCTCCCAGCTGTGCAGGTCACTGTTAATCACACTACCATTCACCCTACCTCTCAAACTCGCTGTCTGGGTGTCACCCTGGACTCTGCACTCTCCTTCACTCCCCACATCCAAAACCTTACAAAGTCCAGCAACTTCCACCTTCGTAACATCTGTAAGATTCGCCCTTTCCTGATATCATTGTCAGATGTCTGGTTACTGTTAAATCCTCACTGATACAGCTATATGTTGTAGGAAGCAGGGACCTCTCACTCCTATTTCCACAATGGAAATCTCACAAGACTTGTCAGAAATCTCTTTTCTGCTGGGATGGAGACGACATCCACCACACTTCGCTGGGGGCTCCTGCTGATGATGAAATACCCGCATATTCAAGGTATCATATCTGTATTGTAATGGAAAATTTAATTTGCAATTACACATTGTAATTTTAATGTGAAATTTCGTGCAAAATTGTAATTCATTTTGTATGTAATTGTAATCATTCATAATTTCGCGTAATTTTTGCTTAATTTTGTGCCGATTTTAGCGGTTAATAGCAAAGCCCCCATGTTTGCTATTGCTATCAAAATTGATATATGTGTTAACCAGTTGACGACTGCCTAATGCCACATGGCAGCAGCGTAGCGGCTCTTTTTGTTCCTCATCTTGCAAGAGGTGAGATATGAAGGAAGCTCGAACGAGCATGAGCTCCCGTCAGTAAACACTGTCCCTCTGATGGGCTCACAATCTAATCCCTGTGTGAGAAAACGCGGAAAAGCTGCCGCAAGTACTCGGAGTAAGGTAGCTGATTCCGCGTTCAACATGGCAGCTTGCACGCAGAGACCTGCATTTACTGGCTTGACGGAGCGCGGAGAAACCGCCGCATGCCCAGAGAACAGGGCGGCGGATTCCGCGTCCGACGCGCCGGTTTGCACGCATAAGCCTACTTCTGTCAGTACTGCTGAACGCGGAGAAAACGCCGCATGCTCGGACAGCGGTGCGGCGGATTCCGCATCCAAAACAGCAGAGGTATTACAACACATGTCTGATGTGGCTGGGACTGATAGTCCACACAGGTCCAGAAGGACGCGTGCGCGCGCGGAGAGGCAGAGCATTTATGACAGCCAGAAGGGTGTCAGCTGACCAGGCCGGTCAGCTGACAATTCTTTCAGTTTTCATTGGTCCAGCACTTAGGGGAGGCGCAGGAGAGCACTGGTGTATATATACTGGGTGCTGGTCATTCCTCTGGTGTCTGGCGTTGCGAGCACTACGTGGTAGCACTCAGACCTTGTCAGTATCTGTGTTACATTAGACCAGTTTCCTAGGTGTTGATGATCAAGGACCTCACACCTTAGTCTAGGAATTCTGCTATTATCTGTGTTATTATCTAGACCAGTTTCCAAGGTGTTGATGACCAAGGAACTCACACCTTAGTCTAGGAATTGTTGATTATTTGTTATGACCTTCTGCTTTCCTGACCATTCTTCTGATCTCTGATTTTGTACCTTTGTCATTCTGATACTCTGTTGCCAAACTTGGCTAGTCTTAGGATTTCGCTTCTGTCTCCTGACTTTGTACCTGATCTGTCAGTCTGTTGCCGACCTGGCCTGTCCGACCTCGAGAACTATTTCTCCTGTTGGGAAATAGTTCACAGACCTGTCAGTGACACTTCTCCTTTGATGTCACTCACTCTCTGATCCTTCCTACTCTCAGCCTGGCTCCGCCCCTTGGGGAGCCTCAGGCCTTTGGAAGGAATCTGTTCTCTGGGCAGTACCTCCTACTGCCTCGCACCCACTGTAAGGGTGCTCTCCTTAAAGTATTACTGTTGCACCAAACACTCATATATTACTCAGGTGTCCAGAGGTTAGAGATATATTTGATTATCAGTGATACTGCAGATCATCTATAATCGGGTATATATCTGCATTCTCGGTGATACTGCAGATCGCCGGTAATCAGATCCTCTCTGTTACACCGATCGTTACAGAACGCCAGACAAAAAAATGCAAATGGACGCACACACTGACCGTCTGGACGCACTTACCACTTCGGTGGAGACCATCAACCAAGTGCTGGGTAACCACAAGGCGATGATTGACACTTTGTCCGGTTCTTTACAAACCCTTCAGACGGCTGTGGATGAGGTGCGATCCCCTCCTAGCACAGACATACGTATGTCTGTACCTGAAAAATTTTCTGGTCACAGATCTGACTTTCGAAATTTTAGGAGTAGAGTGTTGTCATACTTTGAGTTAAAGACCTAGATCTTCAGGAACCATGACCCAAAGGGTCACATTTATTAAAACTTTGTTATCAGGCGATTCTCAGACCTGGGCATACAGTCTGCCCACCGGAGATTTAGCCTTAACCTCTGTAGATGATTTTTTTAAGGCTATGGCAGTAGTTTACGACGATCCAGACATTGCCTCGACTTCTGAGCGGAAGCTCAAGTTGTTGCATCAAGGCAAGAGTCCGGTCGAGGAGTATGCTGCTGAATTTAGGAGGTGGTCAGTTTCAGCCAGGTGGGACACCTATGCCCTTTTAGACTGTTTCTTATCAGGATTATTAGATGAGGTCTCTGACCTTATGTTAAGTCAGCCTGAACCAAAAACCGTCGATGAGGCCATTTCATCGGCCATCAGGATTAATCGCAGATTACGCTATCAAAAGCAGACCTGGGGTAGGAACAATGTTAAAATGGTGTCCTACGCTGCGCTTCCTGTGACTCCATCTCCTCCCGTTTCACCTCCACCCGAGCCAATGCAGATTGGTCGGTCAAGACTGTCTCAAGTGGAGCGTAGACGCAGGATTTCTGAGCAGTTGTGTCTTTATTGTGCTGAGGGGGGTCATAGAGTACGAAATTGCCCTAAGAAGTCGGGAAACGCTACTGCCTAGGAGTAGTTGGGTGTAATACCCTAGGCGTACAGCTCTTACTCCTAGAGGATAAGCGGTTACTTCTTCCTTGTATGATTACATGGGATGATAAATCGGAAGTCTCTGAGGCCTTCATTGATTCAGGCTCAGCAGCTAATTTTATGGATTATGAATTTGCAAAGAAATTGGGTATTCCGCTCAACCCGGTCAAACCACCCCTTCAGGTTGCGGCAGTGGATGATTCACCCCTGCAGCGTAACCATCCTCTGTCCCAGACACCAGAGGTGGAAGTCACTATAGGGGTGCTGCATAGAGAGAAATTGCAGTTTTTTGTGTTGCGCATGACAACCTCCACAGTCATCCTTGGCATGCCGTGGTTACACCTTCGCTCCCCTCAGATAAATTGGGCTACTGGTCAGCTAACGAGCTGGTCAGCCCATTGTTTTCGTCATTGTTTAGTGAAGGTGACCTTAGGCCATACCAGGATTCATGTGGAGGGAGTTCCGGAACAATATGCTGAGTTTTCGGACGTGTTTTGTCCCAAAGCTGACGATAAACTACCTCCACATCGCCCTTTCGATTTCCCCATTGATCTCCGATCGGGTTGTATGCCCCCAAGAGGTCATCTCTACAATTTGTCCGGGCCAGAAAAGGTGGCCATGCAAGAGTACATCCGTGAAAACTTAGCTAAGGGATTCATTCGCCCTTACCGGTCGCCTGCCGGAGCAGGTTTCTTTTTTTGTAAAAAAGAAAGACGGAGGCCTTCGGCCATGCATTGATTACCGGGGACTGAATAAGATCACAGTTAAAAATCACTATCCATTACCTTTGATAGACGATTTATTCACTCAAGTCACCAATGCTAAGATTTTTTCGAAATTGGATTTGCGGGGTGCATACAACCTGGTGCGGATCAGAGAGGGCGATGAATGGTAGACGGCCTTTAACACACCCAACGGGCATTACGAGTACCTGGTGATGCCCTTCGGGTTGTGTAACGCCCCGGCCGTCTTTCAGGAACTCATCAATGAAGTTTTCAGGGAGGTGTTGGGTAAATTTGTCCTAATATACCTGGACGATATACTAATCTTCTCAGACAACCTCTCTGAGCACAGGTCTCATGTCAAATTCGTGCTGTACAAGCTTAGACAAAAAAGGCTTTATACCAAATTGGAGAAATGCATTTTTGAGGTGACATCTGTCGCTTTTCTGGGATACATAATTTCCACCTCGGGCCTTTCTATGGATCTTGCCAAAGTCTCTGCTGTCCTGGAATGGCCTCAGCCAGTAGGACTCAAATCTCTCCAGAGATTCTTAGGGTTTGCTAATTACTATAGAAGGTTCATAAAGGGGTACTCCACAGTCGTAGCACCCCTCACCAGTCTCACAAAGAAAGGGGCAGATACCAACCACTGGTCCCCCGAGGCTCTGGCTGCTTTCTCCACGTTGAAAGAACTGTTTTGCTCTGCACCCATTTTGAGACACGTAGACACCTCCTATCCATTTATTGTAGAGGTTGACGCCTCTGAAGTCGGGGTAGGGGCTGTGCTGTCTCAACGCTCTGGGCTGCAGGGAAGATTACACCCGTGTGCCTATTTCTCTCTGAGGTTTTCACCAGCAGAGAAAAACTATGATATAGGCAACAGGGAGCTCCTAGCCATTAAGTTGGCCTTTGAAGAATGGCGTCATTGGCTAGAAGGAGCAGAACATACGATTACAGTCTACACTTATCACAAAAATTTGGAATACATTTAGGGGGCTAAAAGATTAAGCCCCCGTCAGGCTCGGTGGTCACTGTTTTTTCGAAATTTAGATTTGTAATTACGTACACTCCGGGTAGTAAAAACATTAAGGCGGATGCCTTGTCCAGATGTTTTGAGCCGGAGACAGCACAGCCCTCAGACCTAGAGACCATTGTCCCACAGTAAGTAGTGTTGGGAACCACAGAGACTTGGAAAGACTGGACGGAGACTTTAAGTCCCTTCCAGCAGGATGTCCCTGAGGGAAAGCCTGAAGGGGTTATGTTTGTACCACTGCCATTTCGTCTCCAGGTTTTGCAGATGTTCCACTCACACAAGAATGCTGGGCATCCGGGGGCCTCCAGAACACAAGACTTGGTTGCTAGGTGTGCTTGGTGGCCTTCCCTGGCAACAGACTGCAAGGAGTATGTTAGAGAGTGTGCAGTGTGTACTAAAAGCAAACCCTCCCATCTGGCACCTGTGGGAATGTTGCAGCCTTTGCCCACCCCGAGTGAACCGTGGACCTATTTGTCCATGGATTTTGTGGGTGAGCTTCCGAGGTCTGAAGGCATGTCTGTCATTTGGGTGGTAGTCGACCGTTTCAGTAAAATGGCCCATTTTGTGCCCTTGAAAGGACTCCCCTCGGCCCAGGAGTTGGCCGATCTTTTCATCATCCACGTGTTGCGACTACATGGCATTCCGGAAAACATAGTGTCAGATCGGGGAGTCCAATTTGTTTCTAGATTTTGGAGGACATTTTGTCATCAAATGGGCATGGAACTGTCATTTTTGTCGGGCTACCACCCACAGACCAATGGTCAGACGGAGAGGGTGAATCAGTCTTTGGAACAGTTTTTAAGGTGTTATGTTGCGGATGCGCAAAATGATTGGGTCAAGTTCTTGCCATATGCAGAATTTGCGCACAATAATTTGAAAAGCTCTTCCTCTGGATTTTCTCCGTTTCAGGTGGTAACCGTAAAGTTGCCCAAGTTCTCCCCATTACCAGTAGCTTCCACTCCGTTTCCAGCTCTGGAGGCTTGGCAAAAATCATTTAAAGCCATTTGGGGAATCGTGAAAAATAATTTGGAGAAGGCTTTTCAAAGTCAGAAAGGTCAAGCTGACAAGAAACGATCCTTGGAGTGGAAGTTCCAACCAGGAGACCTGGTCTGGGTGTCCACACGTCATTTGACCCTGAAACAACCCTCGCCCAAGTTAGGTCCCAGGTTTGTGGGCCCTTTTTCTGTAACCAGGAAGATCAACAATGTTACTTATGCCATTGATCTTCCTGCCAGCATGCGTGGTGTAAGATCTTTTCATGTGTCCCTGCGTAAGCCAGCAGTCCATGTGGGTCCCACTCCTCCTCCTCCTGTGATGGTAGACGACCAACCTGAGTACGAAGTAGAAAAGATTTTAGACTCACGTGTAGTGCAGAACTCGGTACAGTATCTAGTGCACTGGAAGGGGTATGGTATTGAGGAGAGAACATTGGTACCTGAGTGTCGCATGAATGCGGACAAATTAAGAAGGGAATTCCACGCTCTATATCCTGAGAGACCGGGTAGGAGCTGTCCGGAGTCCACTCCTCGGGGGGGGGGGGGGGGGGGTGTACTGTGAGAAAATGCAGAAAAGCCGCCGCAAGTACTCGGAGTAAGGCGGCTGATTCCGCGTTCAACATGGCAGCTTGCGCGCAGAGACCTGCATTTACTGGCTTGACGGAGCGCGGAGAAACCACCGCATGCCCAGAGAACAGGGCGGAGGATTCCGCGTCCGACGCGGCGGTTTGCACGAATAAGCCTACTTCTGTCAGTACTGCTGAACACGGAGAAAACGCCGCACGCTCGGACAGCGGTGCGGCGGATTCCGCATCCAAAACAGCAGAGGCATTACAACACATGTCTGGTGTGGCTGGGACTGATAGTCCACACAGGTTCAGAAGGACGCGTGCGCGCGCGGAGAGGCAGAGCATTTATGACAGCCAGAAGGGTGTCAGCTGACCAGGCCGGTCAGCTGACAATTCTTTCAGTTTTCATTGGTCCAGCACTTAGGGGAGGCGCAGGAGAGCACTGGTGTATATATACTGGGTGCTGGTCATTCCTCTGGTGTCTGGCGTTGCGATCACTACGTGGTAGCACTCAGACCTTGTCAGTATCTGTGTTACATTAGACCAGTTTCCTAGGTGTTGATGATCAAGGACCTCACACCTTAGTCTATGAATTCTGCTATTATCTGTGTTATTATCTAGACCAGTTTCCAAGGTGTTGATGACCATGGAACTCACACCTTAGTCTAGGAATTGTTGATTATTTGTTATGACCTTCTGCTTTCCTGACCATTCTTCTGATCTCTGATTTTTTACCTTTGTCATTCTGATACTCTGTTGCCAAAAACTCGGCTAGTCTTAGGATTCCGCTTCTGTCTCCTGTCTCTGTACCTGATCTGTCAGTCTGTTGCCGACCTGGCCTGTCCGACCTCGAGAACTATTTCTCCTGTTGGGAAATAGTTCACAGACCTGTCAGTGACACTTCTCCTTTGGTGTCACTCACTCTCTGATCCTTCCTACTCTCAGCCTGGCTCCGCCCCTTGGGGAGCCTCAGGCCTTTGGAAGGAATCTGTTCTCTGGGCAGTACCTCCTACTGCCTCGCACCCACTGTAAGGGTGCTCTCCTCAAAGTATTACTGTTGCACCAAACACTCATATATTACTCAGGTGTCCAGACGTTAGACATATATCTGATTATCGGTGATACTGCAGATCATCTATAATCGGGTATATATCTGCATTCTCGGTGATACTGCAGATCGCCGGTAATCAGATCCTCTCTGTTACACCGATCGTTACACCCTGCCATAGTCATATGGCTATATATGTGCAGTGTAGTGTATGCATCGTAGTGTAGGGCCAATTTGGGGGGTGTAAAAAAGGCAACAAATTTGTTATCTTTTTATTAATACAAAATAAAAATGACAGCAACAACCAAATACCACCAAAAGAAAGCTCAATTTGTGAGAAGAAAAGGAGATAACATTAATTTGGGTGCTAAGGTTGTATGGACGAGCAATAAACCATTAAAGTTCTGAAGTGCCGAATTGTAAAAAAATGGCCTGATTACTAGGGGAGTATAAACCTCTGGTCCTCAAGCATTTAAGGAGAATAGTGGGTAAGGGCCCGTTTTCACTATTTAGTGATGCAAAGGCGGCTACCTAGCCGCATCGCATCACTTCCGCCGCCGTCCACATCACTTCCGCATCTCCCGATCTGAAAGTGTATTGGAGGAGATGGAACACGGCTGCGGGCGGATATTTTTTATTTTTATTTTTAAAATCGATTTTCTCGAAAACTACAAGGTCTTCTGCAAGGAATTTTGCATAATCATAATTAGGCAAAAAAAGAAGGGAAGGAAAATTAGTTGGCACTGTAGCTTAGGGGCAGCTGCTGCTGGAAGAACATAGGCAGGATGCACACCCACTCTCTTCTCCTGCTATGGTGCAGGCTGCGTGCTCAGATATATGAAGAGCAGATGTTTGAAGGAATGGAGAGACAGGAGGTCAATCGGCACTGCAGGTGCTTTATTCCAAAAGCAGGCACAGGTACAGTACAAAAAATTGTAAAGATAAAATTGATTCACATACCATAGGATGGAGTGGGGAGATGCGGTGGGTACTGGGGAAAGGTGCCTGGCGGCCGTTTCGCGCTACAATGCGCTTCAACGGAGGCAAAACTGGTTTTGCCTCCGTTGAAGCGCATTGTAGCGCGAAACGGCCGTCAGGCACCTTTCCCCAGCACCCACCGCATCACTCCACTCCATCCTATGGTATGTGAATCAATTTTATCTTTACAATTTTTTGTACTGTACCTGTGCCTGCTTTTGGAATAAAGCACCTGCAGTGCCGATTGACCTCCTGTCTCTCCATTCCTTCAATAATCATAATTAGATTATCACATTTACTGCAGTTTAGATTATAATTTCACTCTAAGATACTGTATGTATAACATATTTTTTTCACCCAGGATAAAAAAAAATATTAAATAGGGGAAACGTGTGTTAAAAAATGTGCAGCATATGTGTGTAGTTATCCAAAATATTCCCTTTTTTTCTACAGAAAAGTGGTCTTTCACATTTGAATATATTGTAATTAACTTTTTTTTTTCTTTAAGTTTACAACTGATATTTTCTACATATTTTTGTAACAATGGAGCTGATTCACAAACTTTATAAATGATTACTCCTCCTTATCTGTCTTTATCTATGAATGATAAATTATTATTTTCAATACTCAGCAACAGTGATGAGTGAAAATGCTGATATTCTTTTTTGCATTCATTGTCACAAAAAGAGTGTAAAATTGGACTTTCAAGTTAAGATGCACCCAAAATCCTTTTGAAACAAGTTTATGATTTTTCACAATTTTTGCAAATTTTGCATATTTTCATTATATTGATAAAAAAAAGTATGTATTTGCACTAATATTTTCTCGAAATCGAAAATAGCATTTTCAATGCGAAAATGATTTTCGCATGCAACACTGTAGTGTTTATCAAGAATGAAAATACTCAAAATAAGTTTAATTTAATGTTGTTGTTTTTTTACTTACTTTTGCAATTGTCAGGTGAAAAAAGTTGTGAGTAATATGGCTGCCATATTTGTTTCCTTTTTTAACAATACCAGTTGCCTGGCAGCCTTGCTGATTAGGGATGGTCAGAAACGTCCATTTCCCTTTTCACGGAAATTCCGATTTCCGCCAATGCTGATTTCCATTTTCCTGACTTTCTGTTTTTTTTTTTTCCTTCCAATATCTGGTTTCTGATTTTACATTTTCTGATTTTCCGATTTCCGATTTTCCACTTTTCTGATTTCCTATTTTTTGGGAGTATTAGTCTTTTTTTTTTTTTTTTGCAGCAGCAGAGAATACATAAAATGAATCAGAAAACCTAAAAATTGAAAATATGGAGTCTTCTGACTGGTCTAAAATTTCCATTTTCGCTGAAAAATTCTACATTCTCTGATTGGTCCAGTGCTTCTGAGTTCTGTGATTGGGCTAAAATAGCCCAGTTGTGGTAAATTGGATTTCCGCTAAATTATGATTTCTGATTTCAGATCAGAAATGCTAATTTTTGACCGTAAATGCGGAAAATATGAATTCCGCAGACTCTGAATAAGCACCTACTGCTGATCTATTTGGCTGCACCGCTGTAGTAGTGTCTGAAGTACTCCAGAAACAAGCTTGCAGCTTATCTTCACAGTAATGTCAGAAACACCTGATCTGCATATGCTTGTTCAGGGTCTATGGCTGAAAGTATTAGAGGCAGGACTGCCTAGCAACTGGTATTGCTTAAAAGGAAATACTGTATGTACTCAAGTATAAACAAACCCGAGTATAAGCCGACCCCCAAAATTTTCCTTAAAAAAAATAGGAAAAATGATTGACTTGAGTATAAGCCGAGGGTAGGAATTGCAGCAACTACTGGTGAGTGCACTTGTTAAAATAAATCACAATAGAATGTGTGTGGTCAGGGCCAGTTTAAGGGGCTCTGTGGCCCTGGGGCAAACTATAGCATTGGGGCCCCCCAGCACAAAACTTCCCCCTCTGCTCCCCAGGGCAAGCAGCCATAAATACCTATTAGTCCTGGCAGGTGAGCGGACGGGCAGCGGCTGCACTCTGAGTCACACTGTCTCCCTCCCACTCTATGACCCGGCACATCATTTGTAAACACTCGACGGGTCATAGAGTGAGAGGGAGACAGCGTGTCTCAGAGTAAAGCAGCTGCCTGTCCGCTCACCCGCCGATACTTATAGTTAATTGTCTTCCATTATAGCTGCAGGGCTCCGGGGAGTGGGGGGAGCGGGCAGAATGGAGCAGGGTCGGTGCTGCAGGGGCCTCAGCAGAGGTCGTGGCTCCGGGGCAAATGCCCCATTTGCCCCTATGGTAGTGCTGGCCCTGTGTGTGATATATGATAATGAAAGTGTGCACACCAAGGATACGCACAGAATGTTACTTGTACCACTTAGCTGCTGTTTGCTAGCATGCAGGTGGTATTGATCCCCCCCCCCCACCCACAGAGAGGCACGTATAGCTGATAGCTGAGGATGATCCTGTTCTGCTGCTACACCACTGTGTCTAGTGTTGCCCCCCAGCAACCCACCTGGCTGTGCACGCGCAGTACCAATTGCTAGCAGCTAGGCATAGCCTCAGACTGATCAGGGTATGGAAAGTGCACAGGACCTGAACTCTTGCACAGAAAGGAATACATAGAGAAATGCACCCTGTATGTACTTATCACAAGTTGTAATTTGATCTCTCCCCTGTGTCACATGACTGCCATAGCAGAGATGGCAGATAAGCACATTTGAAGTCACAGTAACAATATGTCTGCTTCCATAACTCAGGAAGTAGGCACACTGAAGATTTATTTTAGGATTTGTATCAGTACGCAGAATTTTTTTTTTCTTTAAAAGTTATTATGCTATTGCATATCTTTTAAAGCAGAGAGGAAGTTCTGAGTTCAGGGCCGCAGCAAACTTGCATCAGAGCCATCGAACCCACTACTGAGCCTCCCCTCCCCCGCCATAGACACAGCGGAGCTAAGTGGTACGGCTGTGTCTATGCTGGACTTGAAGATATGTAGTGCGGGCTGAAGCACATGCCACCCCACTCTGTGACAAAGAGCATGCTGTCCACACTAGTGAGGCTTAATCGCACTCCTCTCACCTTCTGCCTGCTGCTGCCCAGGCCTCTGCCTCTGCTGGGCTTCTTTGGTGGCTTCTCTGATCCCCCTCTTCTGCCCCCTTTTTCCGTTCTGCCCTGCTGTCAGATGCATCGAGCTCCAGTCTTGTCTTGACATAGCGCGCTGCGAGGAACCCTCATGATCCCGTTGCTATGATGCCTGCAGTGGTGCACATTGTGAGAGGCGCCATTAGAGGGCGGCATAGCAGTGAGACCATGAGGGTTCCTGGCATTGCGCTATGTCAAGATGAGACCGGAGTTTTGTGCAACTGACAGCAGGGCAGAGCGGAAAAAGGGGGCAGAAGAGGGGGATCAGAGAAGCTGCCAAAGAAGCTCAGCAGCGGAGGAGGCCTGGGCAGCAGCAGCAGAAGGTGAAAGCAGTGTGATTAAGCTTCATCTAACGTGGACAGCATGCTCTTTGTCACGGAGGGGGCGGTAAATGCTTCAGCCCGCACTCAATATATTCAAGTCCAGCATAGACACAGCCGTACTGCTGAGCTCCGCTGTGTCTATGGTGAGAGAAGGGTGCACTGGCTTAGTGGCTCAAGTATAAGCCGAGACCCACACTTTTTTAGGCCCAAAAACTTGGCTTATACTCGAGTATATACGGTAAATATGGCAGCCTTCATATAACTCTCACCTCAGGTTCACTTTAATGTTTATGACTTGTGATTTTCAGAAAAGGTACAAGAAGAGATTGCCAGGGTTATTGGATCAGCACAACCTATGTACAGCCTCCGGCTGCAGATGCCGTATACCAATGCCGTCATACATGAGATCCAGAGATTTGCTGACATTGTTCCGCTGAATGTGCCACACGAGACAACCAAAGACGTGATGTTTAGAGGATATTTTATTCCGAAGGTATTCAAATAGGCCATAATTGTACTAAAAAGACAAACTGATTTTTTTTTCTTTAATGTAGCGTGATCCAATCACTAGTTTTATAAATTCCATGAAATGGTAAGATGCCAATGACATTCTCGGTCTTCTAAAATTCTAGAAGAATTTTCACAAATAATACAAGTGGTTTCCTCAGGTTGAGGGTTTTGTTTGCAGAAGATCCTGGAACCTGGTCTATCATTGTAAAGATGCATACACACGCTCAATTAGTGTTATGTGTAATGTTCATAATAAAAATGGTGCATGACAAATATAACTTTTTCTTACTAGCAGGCTGCAGGATTTTCATCTGCACTCTGGAGGTCCGCTTTAAAGGATACCCGAACTGACATGTGACATGATGAGATAGACATGTGTATGTACTGTGCCTAGCACACAAATACCTATGCTGTGTTCCTTTTTTTCTTTCTCTGCCTGAAAGAGTTAAATATCAGGTTTGTAGGTGGCTGACTCAGTCCTGACAGGAAGTGACTACAGTGTGACCCTTACTGATAAGAAATTCCAACTATAACACACTTTCCTAGCAGAAAATGGCTTCTGAGAGCAAGAAAGAGGTAAAAAGGGGAAATTCTTATCAGTGAGGGTCACACTGTAGTCACTTCCTGTCTGAGTCAGGACTGAGTCAGCCACTTACATACCTGATATTTAACTCTTTCAGGCAGAGGAAAAAAAAAAAAGGAAAACAGCCTAGTTATTTGTATGCTAGGCACTGTACAAACACATGTTTATCTCATCATGTCACATGTCAGTTCGGGTATCCTTTAACCATTTTTTAACCTCTTGCCGACTGATCCATGCCAATTGGTGGGAACGCGGCCGCAGCCCCAGGACCAATCCACACTGATTGGCATGAATGGCTCTTGGCGGTGATTGCAAGGGATCCACACAGGTATGACGGAGCTCCACTCCGCCATCAGCCTCCCAGTGGCGATCGCTGCTAGAAGACTGTTAGACAGCGAAACTGCCGCCTAATTACTATGTACAGCGCTGCGATCTACAGTGTCACACGGCTGTCCCCCTGGGGGAGACAGGAGTGATCCGCCGTGATAGGCTGAAGCCTATTACAGCTGATCGCTGTGATAGGCTGATGGAGGGAGGGTTATTAAATTAATTAAAAAATAGCAAAAATTAAATAAATATTAATAATACATAAATAGTCCTGGGGCGATCTGACCCCGCCAACAGAAAGCTCTGTTGGTGGAGAGAAAAGGGGGCAGGGAATCACTTATGTGCTGAGTTGTGCGGCCCTGCAGTCAGGCATTAAAGCTGCAGTGGCCTATTTGGTGAAAAATGGCATGGTCACTAGTGGGGTTTAAAATTGCGGTCCTTAAGTGGTTAAGAAGAGCTTTACAAATAAGATGATCTTCACAAAATAATACTGTTAGTATGATTTTAAATTATTTATACATACAAACTAAGGATGCAAGTGATAGGCCTCATTTCAAAGAAGTTGTTTTCTCATTCTAGGCAACCTATATAATCCCGCTATTATCATCGGTATTGCGAGACAAGACTCAGTTTGAAAAAGCAGAGGAGTTCTACCCAAATCATTTTCTGGACTCCAAAGGAAATTTCCTAAAGAAAGACGCCTTCATGCCATTCTCTGCAGGTGTGTATTCCTCAATATATCTGGAATGAGGTTCCCACTAGGAAATGAGGTTCAATGAGGGCACATGCACTTGAAAATGCTATGCCATGCCTTGCTTGTGATTGTGCAACTTACAATTGTCTTAGTGATCTTACCAACGTTCTTTAGCATTGCTGTAAATCTGTCTTCTTGTTATGTTTCAGGGCGGAGAGTCTGCGCTGGAGAAAATCTTGCTAGAATGGAACTTTTCATCTTTTTTACAAGCCTGTTACAAAAATTCACCTTCCACTTCCCACCTGGTGTCAGCAATATGGATTTAACCCTGGGCCCTGGATTCACCAATATTCCAAGACAGCACGATGTCTGTGCCATGCTCCGTGTTTAGAGAATATGCGGGAAGCTGTAGTGCAGGGATGGTGAACCCCAGTCCTCCAGGGCCGAGGTCCTCACATATTTTTGACACAGCTCAAAATAGTTGATGGGACTGAAGCCTAGTTCGCACCAAAAATCACTGAGTGTAATCACAAACCCTTTGCGTTCTTTGTAGTGGTTAGCAATAGCAATTCCAGGCATGTGACTAGCAATTTTCTGTTTATGCCTAGCGATTTTGGAGAATTTGGGTTTAGTGATCTTTTGTAGTACTTGTACACTTTGACCTGGAAGCAAAAAGCTTTTGGCAAAAAAAAACACACAAAAAAAATTGCTCTGCTCAGCGATTTTTAACGCAATTTTAAAGTTTTTCTATACTTTATATTAAAGAGAATCTGTACTGTCCAATTTGTACAATAAAAAAGATACCAATCGAGTCAATGTGATCTCCTGGGTCCCTCATTGCCGTTTCCACCAGTGGTGTTGTAGCAGGTAGAAAGAGGGGGGAGCTATTTATTTTTATTTTTATATTATTACCTGGTCAGCAGCTTTAAATAGAGGCGCTGCTGACACAGGTTTGTTAAGTAAGGGCATTTTGCCCTTAGTTGTAATGGGCGCTGCTGTGTGGGTAGGCAGGGCTGATGGCTGAGGGAAGGTTGCTAAGCAACCAGACACGCGCAGGGGAGCCGTTAGGGAAGAATAACGGCTCTCTGAGGGGTTGAGTTGGCCAGTTGGAGCGGACAGGGGAATGGGAAGGATGCAGCAGGCACAGCTGAGGAGAAGCAGGCCAGACACTGTGACAGCTGACATTTTGGGAGAAAATTACTGCGCCATAATGATTCTTCAATCCTCCATCAGTCAATCAAAGCTGACAGGAAGGGAGGAAGCGGAGAGAGATTTTGGCAGATGCAAAAGAGCCAGGCAGATGTATAACCAGTAGCTGATGATACAGAGGTGCTGAGAAGATGTTTACAAATCTGACACGTATGAAATATGATTAATATGGTGATAAATCAGCGTGTGACAAGAAAGATGCTTGAACATTTTGACTACAGTGAATTGGCTATGGTGATGTCCCTAACTGCTGAAGTATAGTGCTGGTGAGGCTGAGAATTGAGACTGACAATCCCTCATTTCTATGATTATCATTTTTATTGTTATTTTCATATGTTTTCCTGAACTGTTGCGGAAATGGGAAGAAAGTGATTTTTTTTGTATGAAAGTCCAAAAACTGCCTATCACCTATGTACTATGTATGGGACTATGAAATAGTGATTTGGAGAAGAAAGTGTATCTGCTTAATGAAATACTCCAGTGCCCTGTCCACTAAAGGCCTGTTATTTACCCTCATAGCCAACTGACTTAATATATAAAGTGCAAAGAGCATTTTGTTGTTTTTTTTTTTGTGTGGTACAGTGCAAAGTTATATTTATTAAATACTTACCTTTGGGAAGAGTCGTCCAGCTGGGTTCCTGAAAAGAAAGGAGAAATAGTAAATACGATGATTTACCAGCAGTAATGGATGACTTGGAATAAGTACCTGGTAATAGACTGTTTCCTGATAGTAGTCTGATCCTGCAAAAGAACAGAAGTGGTTGAATACATGAGCTACAGCCTTGGATCTAAGAACTATTTTTATTGTTATTATTATTATTCATTTTTCTCAAGTTTTTTCTATTTTGGAACAAGCCGAATGGATAGTTTTGCCTACAAGAACATGTGACGGAGTCATTCGCTCCCTTTTTGTTGGTTCCAGTTTTTATTTTATTTTTTAACCATTTCAAGTAACACTATTAATTTACTAAATTTTTATTAACTCACTAACTCATCTATTTATTTATGTTGTATTAATTTATTAACCAAATAATTTATTTATTTATTTATTTTTGTTTCTTTATTTAATTATTTTATTTCATAAGACCTGGCTGAAGTATTGAACGAATAATACAGCCAGATTTATTTACCAGACCGAGAACAAAAAGTGGGAGTACTCCATTTACTACTGAGGGTGTAAAAGATTTTTTGCTGATCAGCAAAACTAGAGGTTAATGTTTATATAACTGTATTGATGCGTAGTATTGGACTGAAATTTCTTCTTACAAAGCTAATATTCAGGGATTTATCTAATCCAAATAAGGTCCAATTTTAATTCTATATAACTGAAAGTAAAGTGGGTGGTTACTCTTAGTAGATACTTACCGGGTGGGAGAGTCCTGTATTGAATATAACCAATTTTCTTCCTAGCTCTAAGAAATATCCTCTAGAAAGAAGACAAGAAGATATTTAGAGGACTGTTATATTAAAGATTGTATTGTTCATAATTTTCATTGGTTACATGGAGTAGAAGTTGTATTTTTATAAAAAAATTTGAATTTTACAACCTGCATTGGTGTTTGTGGAGTTCTCCTTCAGTTGGCGGTTAAAACCGGTTACAGTGTTCATCCGGATTCTGGATATCCGGATTACCCGGATATCTGAACTTTTTTCAGCCATCGGGATTCCGGATTTCTGTGCAAATCCGAATAGCACTATGCAGATATTTGGCCGCATACCCGGATATCCACGCGGATATCCAAATCCAAATACTGTAACTAAGGAGATGATGTAATTGAGCCAATCAGAGGGCTCCCAGCAGAAGCCCTAGCAACCAATCACAGAAGGGAAACCTGGATAATAAGGAGGCCTGCCATGATGAGAAATATTGTCCTTGCTTGTCACTGCTCACTGAGAGACATGATCCAGTACTGCTGGCCTACCAAGTGCTGTATACAGTGATAAACCTAAAACTGTTCAGTGATGATTAACACCTTCACTATCACTACACTATTGTTATATTGTTTATTAGGTAGCTAGCTTGATTTCATTCAGTGACAGTCAGAGTGTGTGCTGCAGGCTTGTCTGTGTGTGCTGTGCACAGACCAGGCCAGCTGCTGGCCTGCTATTAGCCTTAGCTACAGTAAAGGTTAGGTTAGGGAATAGGATTACTGTGTTATTGTGTAGATAGTAGTGTAGTACTGCAGTCAGTGTTAGTTAGTTGTTAGAGTAGTAGTACTACTGTGTTAGCTTACTACAGAACTGCTGTGCTGCTGAGCAGTGCCAGTGTGACAGTTAGTGTGCACTGGTGTCTTCTCCTCTGTTGTCTGACTGTCACTCGGCAGTAGTGTTGGGCGAACATCTAGATGTTCGGGTTCGGGCCGAACAGGCCGAACATGGCCGCGATGTTCGGGTGTTCGACCCGAACTCCGAACATAATGGAAGTCAATGGGGACCCGAACTTTTGTGGTTTGTAAAGCCTCCTTACATGCTACATACCCCAAATTTACAGGGTATGTGCACCTTGGGAGTGGGTACAAGAGGAAAAAAAAATTTAGCAAAAAGAGCTTATAGTTTTTGAGAAAATCGATTTTAAAGTTTCAAAGGGAAAACTGTCTTTTAAATGCGGGAAATGTCTGTTTTCTTTGCACAGGTAACATGCTTTTTGTCGGCATGCAGTCATAAATGTAATACATATAAGAGGTTCCAGGAAAAGGGACCGGTAATGCTAACCCAGCAGCAGCACACGTGATGGAACAGGAGGAGGGTGGCGCAGGAGGAGAAGGCCACGCTTTGAGACACAACAACCCAGGCCTTGCATGAGGACAAGAAGCGTGCGGATAGCATGCTTTGTACCACCATGCAGTCATAAATGTAATAAAGATAAGTGGTTCAATAAACAGGGACCACGCGGCAACGCTAACCCAGCAGCAGCACACGTGATGGAACAGGAGGAGGCGCAGGAGGAGAAGGCCACGCTTTGTGAGACACAACAACCCAGGCCTTGCATGAGGACAAAAAGCGTGCGGATAGCATGCTTTGTACCGCCATGTAGTCATAAATGTAATAAAGATAAGAGGTTCCATAAACAGGGACCGGCAACGGTAATCCAGCAGCAGCAGCAGCAGCAGCAGCACACGTGATGGAACAGGAGGAGGCGCAGGAGGAGAAGGCCACGCTTTGTGAGACACAACAACCCAGGCCTTGCATGAGGACAAAAAGCGTGCGGATAGCATGCTTTGTACCGCCATGTAGTCATAAATGTAATAAAGATAAGAGGTTCCATAAACAGGGACCGGCAACGGTAACCCAGCAGCAGCAGCAGCAGCAGCAGCACACGTGATGGAACAGGAGGAGGCGCAGGAGGAGAAGGCCACGCTTTGTGAGACACAACAACCCAGGCCTTGCATGAGGACAAAAAGCGTGCGGATATAGCAGCAATGCTTTTTGCCGCCATGCAGTCATAAATGTAATACAGATGAGAGGTTCAATAAACAGGGACCGGAAACGCTAAACCATCCCAGATGTTCATCGGTCATGTTACTTGGTTGGGGTCCAGGAGTGTTGCGTAGTCGTTTCCAATCCAGGATTGATTCATTTTAATTTGAGTCAGACGGTCTGCATTTTCTGTGGAGAGGCGGATACGCCGATCTGTGATGCCTCCGGCAGCACTGAAACAGCGTTCCGACATAACGCTGGCTGCCGGGCAAGCCAGCACCTCTATTGCGTACATTGCCAGTTCGTGCCAGGTGTCTAGCTTCATGCCCGGTTTCAGGTCCAGCGGTGCCAGCCACAAATCCGTCTGTTCCTTTATTCCCCTCCAAATTTCCTCCCCTGTGTGCTGCTTATCCCCAAGGCAGATCAGCTTCAGCAACGCTTGCTGACGCATGCCAACAGCTGTGCTGCACTGCTTCCACGATCCTACTGCTGCTGGTGCTGGGTTAGCATTTCCGGATGAGGTACAGCTTTGAGATGCGTTGGAGGAGAAGGAGTCAGAGAGGTAGGTGCTGCTGTTGTTATCCAGCTGTTTGCGGCGTGGGCAACACCCGCGCCGTAGCAGGTGAGGAATCGCTGCCAGGCTCCACAAGGTTCACCCAGTGCGCGGTAAGGGAGATGTATCGACCCTGGCCGAACGCACTCGTCCAGGTGTCAGTGGTGAGGTGAACCTTGCAGGCAACGGCATTCTTCAAGCTTCGGGTTATTTTGCTGACCACGTGCTCATGCAACTCAGGCACTGCAGAGCGCGCAAAGTGGTAGCGGCTGGGAACCACGTAACGTGGGATGGCCACTGACATCATGCCCTTGAAGCTGTTTGTCTCCACCACTCGATATGGCAGCATTTCGCAGGCCAGAAGCTTGGCTATGCTGGCTGGCTGTTACTGCCACGGCCCGGGGGTCATTTGCTGGCAATTTCCTCTTGTGCTCAAACATCTCAGAGACAGACAACTCAACCGTAGCGCTGCACACCGAAGGGCTGTTGGTTGTTGTGTTTGATGAACACTGGGAGACCTCAAGAGCACTAGTCCGGAAAGTGACAGTGTCAGCATCGTCTGATGTTTGTGAATGTTGTGAACCACGCAATGGCTGGGCTACTGCTGCTGCTGAGGCGGGTCTGGTGGTGAGTCTGGTGAACCCAAGGGAGGCAGTGTTGCTGGTGGTACCCTGTCCTGCCGCGTTTGCCCACAGAGTGGGATGTTTGGATAGAATGTGGCGGCTCATGCTGGTGGTGGAGAGGTTGTTAATACTTTTCCCCCTGCTCAGGCGGGTCTTGCACACCTTGCAAATCGCCATGGTAACATCCTCAGTGCAGTCTTCAAAGAAAGCCCAGACTTTAACTGGCTGAGGACTCGGACCTCGTGCGTGATGTGCTGGTGCTGCTTAACCCACTGCTGGACGCTTGAGAGGTCATCCAAGTAATTATCTGGTCCTGTTCTTTTGGATCTGTGAGGGTTGTTGTCCAGGACAACATGGGCAGTATTGAGTGGGTTTTCTTGGGTGCTCCCCTGTGGCCTGTACGTGAACCGTCAGGGGAAACACCTCTTCCCTTGCCCCTCCCTCTTTCACCGGATTTCTTCCTCATTTCACTTATCCTTAAAGTACACGCTGACTGGCAGCAGTACAGTGGCAGTACAGAAATGCTATACAGTGGTGGGTGAGCGGTGTACCACTATTGTCAGCAGTGACACAGAGCACAATGCTATACAGTGGCGGGTGAGCGGTGTACTACTGTTCCCAGCAGACACAGAGTGGAAGTAAACACAATGCTATATAGTGTGGCTGAGCCGTGTACACAGAGTGGCATTAAACACAATGCTATATAGTCTGCTATATAGTCACCCCGAACAGGGTGATGTTCTGCAGAACCCGAACAGTGGCAAACACTGTTCGCCCAACACTACTGGGAGGGAACGCAGATTTTAGTACCTAAACACACGATACAACATGTTTTCCGGGGTCGGACTCTGAGGCACATACAGATGGTCCCGATCATCATCCTCATCATACAACTCTTCTCCTGAGTCTGACCCACCCACCACCTCTGCCACCCCAACATCCCCAGACACAGACCCCTCATCGTCCTCAACATTAACTTGGGATGCTGGCCTGAGCCAGACCTCCTCCTCCACATCAGGCCCCATCATCTCCTCAATGGCAGCCCTCATTAATCGCTCTGGCGACGGACTGATGGACACAACGTTCTCCTCCGGGGAGGGCTGCTGCTGACCACTGGCTGCTGGGGTGGATGTTATAGCTTGCGTGGGGCGTTGGCTGTTGCTGTTGTTGGGAGTGCTGCTCACAGCGGAGGTCTCTGGGGAACTCATGTTGAGCTCATATAGTGGTTGACGGTGACTGGAGTATTACTGATCCCAGCAATATACACACTGACTGGCAGAGTACGCAATGCTATATAGTGTGGCTGAGCGGTGTACACAGAGTGGCAGTAAACACAATGCTATATAGTCTGGCTGAGCGAGCGGTGTACTACTGTTCCCAGCAGAATCAGAGTGGCAGTAAACAATGGTATATAGTCTGGCTGAGCGGTGTACACAGAGTGTCAGTAAACAATGGTATATAGTCTGGCTGAGCGAGCGGTGTACTACTGTTCCCAGCAGAATCAGAGTGGCAGTAAACAATGGTATATAGTCTGGCTGAGCGGTGTACACAGAGTGTCAGTAAACAATGGTATATAGTCTGGCTGAGCGGTGTACACACAATGCTATATAGTCTGCTATATAGTGTCAGTAAACAATGGTATATAGTCTGGCTGAGCGAGCGGTGTACTACTGTTCCCAGCAGAATCAGAGTGGCAGTAAACAATGGTATATAGTCTGGCTGAGCGGTGTACACAGAGTGTCAGTAAACAATGGTATATAGTCTGGCTGAGCGAGCGGTGTACTACTGTTCCCAGCAGAATCAGAGTGGCAGTAAACAATGGTATATAGTCTGGCTGAGCGGTGTACACAGAGTGTCAGTAAACAATGGTATATAGTCTGGCTGAGCGAGCGGTGTACTACTGTTCCCAGCAGAATCAGAGTGGCAGTAAACAATGGTATATAGTCTGGCTGAGCGGTGTACACAGAGTGTCAGTAAACAATGGTATATAGTCTGGCTGAGCGGTGTACACACAATGCTATATAGTCTGCTATATAGTGTCAGTAAACAATGGTATATAGTCTGGCTGAGCGAGCGGTGTACTACTGTTCCCAGCAGAATCAGAGTGGCAGTAAACAATGGTATATAGTCTGGCTGAGCGGTGTACACAGAGTTTCAGTAAACAATGGTATATAGTCTGGCTGAGCGGTGTACACAGAGTGTCAGTAAACAATGGTATATAGTCTGGCTGAGCGGTGTACACAGAGTGGCAGTAAACACAATGCTATATAGTCTGGCTGAGCGAGCGGTGTACTACTGTTCCCAGCAGAATCAGAGTGGCAGTAAACAATGGTATATAGTCTGGCTGAGCGGTGTACACAGAGTGTCAGTAAACAATGGTATATAGTCTGGCTGAGCGGTGTACACAGAGTGTCAGTAAACAATGGTATATAGTCTGGCTGAGCGGTGTACACAGAGTGGCAGTAAACACAATGCTATATACTCTGGCTGAGCGAGCGGTGTACTACTGTTCCCAGCAGACACAGAACAGTGAACAGAATGCTATATAGTGTGGCTGAGCGAGCGGTGTACCACTATTTCCAGCAGACACAGAACAGTGAACAGAATGCTATATAGTGTGGCTGAGCGGGCGGTGTACCACTATTCCCAGCAGACACAGAACAGTGAACAGAATGCTATATAGTGTGGATGAGCGAGCGGTGTACCACTATTCCCAGCAGACACAGAACAGTAAACAGAATGCTATATAGTGTGGCTGAGCGAGCGGTGTACCACTATTCCCAGCAGACACAGAACAGTGAACAGAATGCTATATAGTGTGGCTGAGCGAGCGGTGTACCACTATTCCCAGCAGACACAGAACAGTGCACAGAATGCTATATAGTGTGGCTGAGCGAGCGGTGTACCACTATTCCCAGCAGACACAGAACAGTAAACAGAATGCTATATAGTGTGGCTGAGCGAGCGGTGTACCACTATTCCCAGCAGACACAGAACAGTAAACAGAATGCTATATAGTGTGGCTGAGCGAGCGGTGTACCACTATTCCAAGCAGACACAGAACAGTGAACAGAATGCTATATAGTGTGGCTGAGCGAGCGGTGTACCACTATTCCCAGCAGACACAGAGTGGCAGTAAACAGAATGCTATATAGTGTGGCTGAGCGAGGTACACAGAGTGGCAGTAAACAGAATGCTATATAGTGTGGCTGAGCAAGCGGTGTACTACTATTCCCAGCAGACACAGAGTGGCAGTAAACAGAATGCTATATAGTGTGGCTGAGCGAGGTACACAGAGTGGCAGTAAACAGAATGCTATATAGTGTGGCTGAGCAAGCGGTGTACTACTGTTCCCAGCAGTGACACAATGACAGGGGGGACCCTGGCTAGCGTGGCTGGAGCGCGAACTACCCTGCCTGCCTACCCAAAGCTAAACCCACAGACAAATGGCGGAGATATGACGTGGTTCGGGTATTTATTTACCCGAACCACGTGACCGTTCGGCCAATCAGAGCGCGTTCGGGTCCGAACCACGTGACCCGTTCGGCCAATCACAGCGCTAGCCGAACGTTCGGGGAACGTTCGGCCATGCGCTCTTAGTTCGGCCATATGGCCGAACGGTTTGGCCGAGCACCGTCAGGTGTTCGGCCGAACTCGAACATCACCCGAACAGGGTGATGTTCTGCAGAACCCGAACAGTGGCGAACACTGTTCGCCCAACACTACTCGGCAGGTGGCACGTGGCATGCGGCACTTGGCACTTGTCATGTGCCACGTGCCAAGTGCCACGTGCCATATCATGTTACAGTATACTACAAGTATTTATTACATAGTGAATTATCTGCACTCCAGTCAGGAATTCCCGCAGTTTCTCAGCATGTGACAGGCAGCTCCCTCCCCCCTCAGCCTCACAAACTCTATCACAGACAAGCTGAAACTGAAAGCAGAGACACTGTCTGTGAGGGATAAACAAAGCACACACACTGGAGGGGGCGTGAATATCTTCTCCCTATTACAGCAGAGGCAGCGCATTCCTCTCTGGGTCGACAAAGCTTGACAAAGAAGATTATATATATTACAGAGACAGTGCAACTAGAAAAGACTGCAATAATCCAGACCACAGTAGAACAGGTATAGGAACTTATAGGATAGAAGAAATAAGGCTGAACATTTTGTTAGAGTCTCTTTAATGGTGGCCAAACATGGTACAATTTTTCAATTAGATAATTTAGTTCGATTATTCCATTAGATCGAATATAAAGATTTTTCCAGCATGTCCGATCATTTTTCCCGAAAAAACGGGATAATCGTTTGAATTTCTTGATCGAATTTTTTTTTTCAACTTTCATTCAATTTGATGATTTAAATCGAATAAACGGGAAAATCGAACGTTTTTATTGTACCGTGTATGGCCAACATAAGGCATAATTACCTCCAAAATGCTACAGGACATGAGTTCGCGTTTGGGGAAAAAATCACATCGTTCTGGTGTGAAGTAGCCCATAGAAAGACATTAGCCAAGCGCATTTCAAAACTCTAGTGCTCTTGAAAGTGCTCAGAAGCGCTCATGGTGTGAACCAGTCCTTAAACGGGAAAGGTGTTTCATCAAGTAGAACACATTTCTCAGTCCACCCTAAACACTGGCGTGGATATGGTCCACGAGGACTGGAGTTTGCAGTGTCTAAGGCCATGTTCACACTTGCGTTTTGACAAGTAAACGGACCGGATCCTGATCGGATCCTGATCGGATCAGGACCTGATCCTGATCAGAACCATGCGGTTCCGATCTGGATCCGGTCCGTTTGTATCAGGCATGCATCAGGCTGCCATCCGGATCCGTGGGCAAAAAATAGTTAAATTTAAATAAAAAAATGTTGGGGTCAGCAGAAGGTGCACCTGGTGCACCTGTAGAATCAGGTTCCTCCGCTGTAGGCCTCACCTCCACCTCCGACATTCTGCCAAACAGCTCCAGCACGTCTGTCACTGCTGCTCCACTCCAGACATGCTTGGCCCATGTGTCCCCATCCGAAATGGCCGCTTGGATACGCATAGAAAGTGGGGTAGAACATCAGGTTTTTGTAGGCAGTGTGTTCTGTGCCTTCCGTTCCCCATTGGTTTCTGTGCTCCGGTTGGTGCTGTCAGGCTCAGGTCCGGCTCCGGTCCGGGTGTGTGGGCCGGAGATCCGGACCCAAAAAATAGCGCATGTTGGAAAAGAGTCCGGAGTTCGGATCCGATCTGGCTCCGATGCGTACGGAACGGACGCGTGTGAACGTCCGCATAGACTTTACATTGCTATGCGAAACATACGTTCCGTTTGTACAGTATGCGGTCCGGATCAGATCCGGAAAATTCGGATAGCGAACGCTAATGTGAACCGGGCTTTAGGCTGCTTACAGCTGAACAGCTGAGGACTTAGACTCCTATAGGCCAGACAACTGTGTAATCTTGATTCTGCCCCTACCCATAGACAATTCTAGAAAAAAATTGCCTTAGTTTTGCTTTATAAAAATGTTGACACTAACCACTTACAAACCACAGTTTTTTACCCTAAAAAAAAGCAATTTTCACATCATGATCCTCCCATTCATTTGCCAATAACTTTATTGTTACTTATCAAATCAAAATGATCTATATGATGTTTTATTTGCTACAAATTAGTCTTTCTTTCAGTAGTACTTTTCGCTAAGAATAGTTTTATTTTATATGCATTTTTAAGGCAATAATAATAAAATGAAAAAAAAAAAAGTTATCTCTCAGTTTTCAGCCATTATAGTTTTAAAATAAAATGTGCTTCAATATATAAAACCCACACATTTTTATTTATCAATTTGTTCCAGCTATTACAACATTTAAAATGTGTCCCTAGTACAATGTATGGTGATAATATTTTATCTGGAAATAAAGGTGTATTCTCTCTCTCTCTCTCTCGCATCGGTAGAGGGAGAGTTTTGTGTTAGGCATCGGTAGAGGGAGAGTTCTGTGTTGGGCATCAGTAGAGGGAGAGTTCCGTGTTGGGCATCAGTAGAGGGAGAGTTCTGTGTTGGGCATCGGTAGAGGGAGAGTTCTGTGTTAGGCATTGGTAGAGGGAGAGTTCTGTGTTAGGCATCGGTAGAGGGAGAGTTCTGTGTTAGGCATTGGTAGAGGGAGAGTTCTGTGTTAGACATCGGTAGAGGGAGAGTTCTGTGTTAGGCATCGGTAGAGGGAGAGTTCTGTGTTAGGCATTGGTAGAGGGAGAGTTCTGTGTTAGACATCGGTAGAGGGAGAGTTCTGTGTCAGGCATCCGTAGAGGGAGTGTTCTGTGTTAGGTATCAGTATCGGTAGAGGGGGGTTTCTGTGTTTGGCATCGGTAGAGGGAGAGTTCTGTGTTAGGCATCGGTAGAGGGAAAGTTCTGTGTTAGGCATTGGTAGAGGGAGAGTTCTGTATAGGCATCGGTAGAGGATGAGTTCTGTGTTGGGCATCGGCAGAGTGATAGTTCTGTGTTTAGCATCGGTAGAGGGAGAGTCCTGTGTTAGGCATCGGTAGAGAGAGTGTTCTGTGTTAGACATCTGTAGAGGGAGATTTCTGTGTTAGGCATCGGTAGAGGATGAGTTCTGTGTAGGCATCGGCAGAGGGAAAGTTCTGTGTTAGGCAATAGGCATTGGTAGAGGGAGAGTTCTGTGGTAGGCATTGGTAGAGGGAGAGATCTGTGTTTGGCATCGGTGGAGGAAGAGTTATGTGTAAGAGTAGGGTTAGGTTAGGACAGTGAAGGCAAACCTTGGCACTCCAGCTGTGGTGGAACTACAAGTCCCATGAGGCATTACAATACTCTGACAGCTCTAAGCATAACTCGGGGAGGCAGAGGCATGATGGGATTTGTAGTTTTGTCACAGCTGGAGCGCCAAGGTTAGCCATCAATGGGTTAGGATATAATAAAATATTGGTAAAGATTACCGATATTTTACTTCCAGAATTCAGTGGAAGAATATCACAAATTTGAATGATTTTTTACCAGCACCAATCCCTATGACCTTTTTTCCAGGCGCCTTTTTTCCTGTATGCATCCTGGCATACTTTACAATGGCATGAACCTCAATTATTATTGTAAAATGGTGGGAGTTACAGTCTATCTGTCTCTGGCTAAATAAATAGAGATTGAATTGAAATTAAAATAACCTAAATATACTGTGGATAGGATGATATTGCAATACCTGTAGTAACCCAGCTGTTCATTGTAAGGATTTTAATAGGATTTTCTTTTCTGCTTCTGGCAGTAAAAGAGGAACTCCAGTGAAAATAATGTTATAAAAAAGTGCTTCATTTTTACAATAATTATGTATCAATGATTTAGTTAGTGTTTGCCCATTGTAAAATCTTTTAAATCCCTGATTTACATTCTGACATTTATTACATGGTGACATTTTTACTGTTGGCAGGTGATGTAGCTGCTGCATGTTTTTTTGGCAGTTGGAAACAGCTGTAAACAGCTATTTCCCACAATGCAGCAAGGTTCACAGACAGGAATCTGACAAGAGTACCTACTTTTCTTGTTTCTTGTGGGAGGGGTTTCACCACAATATCAGTCATACAGCGCCCCTGATGGTCTGTTTGCGAAATGGAATAGATTTCTCATGTAAAAGGGGGTATCAGCTACTGATTGGGATAAAGTTCAATTCTTGGTCAGAGTTTCTCTTTAAGCTAATCTCCTGCTGATATTTCACACTGGTGTAGAGAAATCAGTCATCCTGTTTTCAAAACAAAAATGAGTTAAGTGTTAGCTCCAAATTAAGTCTGCTATGAGAAAAGAAATTCATTCATTTAGATTGACATATGGCAAGAATTAGGCTATTGTTAGATGGGAGCATGGCGTTACTTGCACTGTAAAAATAGGATCACAACGGAGGTGAAAAGTCCCATCATGCACAATTTAGTTTCTGCACAGTTCCGGTGTGATAGTATAAAAATTGCACCCCCACACTGTTTCATTGCAGTATCCAGCAGTTCTCCCCCAGTATTAGGTAGCTCCCGGTATACATAGCCAGAGGTAGCCAGAGAAACCCCCGGTATTAGATAGGCAGGGGTAGCCCCCAGCCTAAGGTAGCAAGGTGAGCCTCCAGTATGAGTAGCCAGAGGAGCCCCCAGAATTATATAACCAGAGGTACCCCCCAGTATGAGTACGCAGACTCCACCCCTGTATGGGTAGCCAGATGAGATTCCCAGTAATGATAGTTAGAGGAGCCCCCTGTATTATGTATTCAGATACCTAGATAACCTATATTGGAAGCCCCTATACCTGGCTAACCAATAATGGGGTACCTAAACCTGGCTATCTGTACTGGGGCACCTATACCTGTTTAACCAACACTAGGACACATATACCTGGCTAACCTATACTGGGGACACTTATAACTGGCTAACCTATACTGGGGCACCTATACCTGGCTATCTATACTGGGGCACCTATACCTGTTTATCCTACACTAGGGCACCTATACCTGGCTAACCTATACTGGGGAAACTTCTAACTGGCTATCTATACTGGGAGACTAAATAATACATCGTAAATCATGTTCTTGAACCCACATGGGGGGGAGGGGGGAGTCAATTTTTACACCCTCGTCCTGTGAGCAATTTAGCCTAGAAACTGGCCTGCTGATGCAACACACTGCAGAGCCCTAGTGTAAATGTATCCTAAATGACAAACTTATTTTTTTATTTTGTTTTTATGCATATAGAAAACACAACTATACCAAAGTGTCCCTAGAGGAGGTGGTGTGGTCACTGAGATCCTAAAAATGTATTGTTGATGCTCATATTTTGTTAATTTTATGCCTATGGCTTGGAACTGGACCAATCAAATGCAGTAGCTAACTATTTTGATTTGTCCAATTCCAAGGTCCATAAATATGCGTACAATTAACACATACCTCCAAACATTTGAAGTATTGAAAGCTGGACACTTAGGCCACACCCCTGGCCACACCCCAACCCCTCTAGTCACGCCCACCAATTTTTTTAAATAAATATTTTTAATTAATAAAATTAATTACTCCCAAAAGGGAGGTGTGTGAGGGTGCCAGTGGGTGGGGAGGAGGGTGAGGGTGGCCGTGGGTGGGCAGAGAGGGAAAAAAAAAATGATGATGCGTATGCGGCATGGATGGCCGCTGCCGTTTAATTTCTCCCTCCCTTCCTCCTAATGTGCCCCCAGTGACCCCATCCCCCCCGCAGAGTAAAAAATACGCAGCGGAGCGGGCTGTAACTCCTACCATTGCCTTTCCGTGCCGGGATCTCATCTGGTCTTCTCGGCTTCCGGCTTCCTGTGATGTCACAGGTAGCAGGAAGCCTAGAAGAGTCCAGATCCCGGTGCAGAGAGGCAATGGTAAGATTTACAGCCTTCTCTGCTGCACATTTTTTACTCTGCAGGCAGAGGGGGGACACTGGGGGCACATTAGGGAGGGAGGGAGAAATTAAATCTATGCCGCATACGCATCCCCGGGCTGGTGCCTCGATAGTTTTTTTCCCCCTCTCTCCCCAGCGGCTGGGACAAAGGGGGGGGGGGGCAGTGCGGGACAGCAGGACGGCCGCCCAAAATCGGGACCGTCCCGACGAAAACGGGGCAGTTGGGTACTCTGTTAGCATACAATGTATATGAACTGCAAATGTTTTGCATCTCTTTGGGCATCTTTCGTCCTAGCAGAATATGCACAGATAGATTTCCTGATAGATTTGGTGTGCCCAGTGCACACCAAAAACCTCTAGCAGATCCACAAAATGCTAGAGGATTTTGAAGCAGATTTCAGAGTGATTCCTAAGCATGTTTAGAGAGGTTTTCTAAACATGCCTAGCATCTTTTGGAGCTTTTTTTCTGTAGCAGATTTCAAACATTGTTACAGTAAGGGCCTGTTCACTCTACAAGAGCTTTTTAAGCGCTAGTGATTTGGAAAGCTCTTGCTAATGCAATGCTATGGGGGATTTTTACAAAAGCACATTGCTCCAGTGTGAACACACATATAGGATAACAGAAGCAAGAGCTTTTAAAATCACAAAGCTCTTAGAAAAGCTCTTGTAGTGTGAACAAGCCCTAAAGCTGTTACTGAACAGCTACAGTAACAAAAAGGCCTTGAAAACCGCTCTGATCTAGTGTTTTTCAGAGCTGTTTTCCACTTTCCTATACTTTAACATTGAGGCAGAAACGCCTCAGAAATCTAAAAAATGCTGCAGCCCCTGAGTTTGCGTTTGTAGAAAAAACGACCCGGTCTGGTGTGCACCATTCCATTCACTTTCATTAGCCAAGCGGTTTTCCCCTGCAAGCGGTTTAAAAAATGCTCCAGAACCGCTCTGGTGTGCACCAGCCCTAACAGATTGCCCAGCAAGCTTATGGAGAACCAGAACTCCCAGGAGTGTGTAAGGGGCTACAAAGGACCAAAAAGCCCCCTTACTAAAATGCATGGAAAACAAAAGTTAGTCTTCTTAAAACAGAAAATATTTACAATTGTTCAGAATTATTGAATTATTATTACATGATTTATTATGGCAAATATCTTGTTTTAAGAAGGCAGACTTTTGCTTTCCATAGCATTTTAGTAAGAGGGCTTTTAGGTCCATTGTAGCCCCTTACACACTCCTAGGAGGTCTGGCTCACCATGAGCTTGCTGGGTACTCTGTAACTCCGGGTGCTTTAAGTCCCACCCCATAGAGCCACATGAATCCATGCCATGCACTGATGATCAACCAATCCGAAACAGTCTGTATGCATGTTGGATTAGTATGGCTCTGTACAATTGACATGCTGACACATCATTCCTTTCCAGCAGATCTTGAGGTGTGTTTAGCTAACAGTGACAACAAGGGATCATTTGCATATTTAGCAGTGATGCATCATGGAAGACATCATACACTCACTCCAACCTGAATAATTGCAAATACCTTCTGTTTTAAGAATGACAACTTTTGTTGTCCCGTGTAAACAAGAACTTTTACTGCTTGTCCAGTGTAGACATTTAGGGCTGGTTCAGATAAGCGTCACATGCGTCTCACTGTTGAACAGAAAAGTATTTGACAACCTTTGGCGGCGCTTCCTATCATCCAGCAAATGCATCACATTGGCTATCATTCATAAAGCATTTCTGCATGCGGAAATGCTTAAAACAGCTGACTTTACTGACCACTCGGCAAAGTCAGCATTCATAAAGCCTCTTTCCGCATGGAAAAATGACACTACCGAGCAGAGTGATAAATCACCGCCTTGTGCGGTGATTATCGGTACAAATGTAGCAAAATGTTCATTCATGAAGATCACCGCAAGCGGTGTGAGGTCAGGAAGTACCGCTCCCTCTGATGTGGCGATACCAATGTAAGTGAATGGAGACACACAGACCTCCCAGGCAGCTGCAGCAGAGCGGAACACGGAGAAATGTATCAACTCTGCAGCTTCCGTGTCTCCGCCTGCCTACCGCCAGCTTAGCTTGGGGAATCTCCGCACTGCTTCCGCACATGGATACATCTTTATGAATGCCCACCCAGAAGTCTAAAAATCCGCCAGCGGTGTTTTCCCGCACTGATTCTCTTTACCGACAGCCTGTTCATGAATGATAGCCATTGTTGACCCCCGCAGGGGGACATGGAAGCACCGTGCTTAAAGGAAACCTAACCCCCCCCCCCCCCAAAAAAAATGAGTTTCACTTACCTGGGGCTTCTACCAGCCCCCTGCAGCCATCCTGTGCCATCGTAGTCACTCACTTCTGCTCCGGTCCCCCACCGCCAGCTAGTTTCGTTTTTGCCGACTTGGAGTCGGCGGGCTGCCATGTGTACCTTTGCACGCATTCCCACTGGTGCAGGAAGATATCGCGGACATTAACACATACATTTTTAAGCGTTGCAGGTGCAACGTGTAAAAATGTATGTAAAAATGTAGGTGTTAATGTCCGAGTAAATGAATGTTGGCAAAAATGAAACTAGCTGGCGGCGGGGGTTTGGAGCAGCAGTGAGTGACTATGAGGGCACAGGATGGCTGCAGGGGGCTGGTAGAAGCCCCAGGTAAGTGAAACTATTTTTTTTTTTGGGGGGGGGGGGTTAGGTTTCCTTTAAAGGGGAACTGAAGAGAGAGGTATATGGAGGCTGTCATGTTTATTTCCTTTTAATCAATACCAGTTGCCTGGCAGCCCTGCTGGTCTATTTCTCTGCAGTAGTATCTGATTAAAACCAGAAACAAGCATGCAGCTAGTCTTGTCAGATCAGACTTATAAGTCTGAACCACTGAAACACCTGATCTGTTGCATGCTTGTTCAGGGGCTATGGCTAATAGTATTAGAGGCAGAGGAACAGCAGGGCTGCCAGGCAACTGGTATTGTCTAAAAGGAAATAAACATGACAGCCTCCATATACCTCTCTCTTCAGTTCCCCTTTAAGTGATCCTGGAAGCTACATGTAGCTTTCCAGGATAAATGAGGCGATGGGAAATGGAGTGTTGGCAGTGGGGGACACTCACCTGTCCGTCAGCACGCTCCCGTCTGTGTCCTGTCTCCATCCCCTCTGGGTGCCTGTTCTCCATGATCCGGCAGTATGTTCAGAGTAACGTAACGTACATGCTGCCGAGTCACGGGGAAAATGCACCCTCTGGCAGTGATGGGGACAGGAGACAGGAGGGAGCGCAATGGCAAAAAGGTCAGACCATTCTGCTGGCAACACTCTGCAGCGGCCCACGGAGCACTATTTTAGATGGGAGAAGACCCGAGGCCGGGGGTGGGGGGTGTCAGCCAGCCATAAATCTACCACCACAACTGCAGTGCACCCAACCTGCCCACCTTCTATAAAGATCTTTCCATCCAGATTGTATTAATAATAATAATTTTGATCAATTTCCATTTGATATCAATCACAATTAGGATTGGGCGGCAAATCTGCCAGGAAAATGGAAATAGTATAGGCACTTTTAGAAAGACACCGAAATCTAATGTCTAATAGTGAAAACACATTAACAAACTAAAGGTCATCACAGTGACTGACTACAGCCAATTCCAGCAAAAGTTAACTTGGCCGCACGGCTCCATCTTCACACTAGACGACCACCAGAGACAAGAATGGAAAGGACACAGTTTTAACTGTGGAGCTATAAACATGCCGGCCTGAACTAGTTAGCTAAAAGCAGCCGGGTTCCTTTGCTGTGTCTCTCTCTCTCTCTCTGATTAATTACAGGTGGAGCAGTATCCAGGGTATTCTTAATCTGCCCACCCCCGCTAGGTCACCTGGAGATTGCCTGGACTGGTGGATTCAAGCTTGGTGGGCTTACGAGCCACTAATCAGAGCAAGACTGTGCCTTTAAATCAAGGCTGGAGCGGCGTGGTGAACACCTTAAAAAAGAAATATGACCCTTTCAGCGGGAAGAAGACAGACATACTATATACAGAAGACAGATCTATATATATAATAGAGTAAGTGCCTCAACCTTCGAGCAAGAAGAAGAAGCACTTTGCATGAGAAAATGTATGCGTGCTCAAACACCATGTTTGAAGGCCTCTTTTCCACGGACTGTTGAGCTGTGTGCTCAGCAAGCAGTTACCAGGCAGCAGTAAGCAGTTACCAGGCAGCAGTAAGCAGTTACCAGGCAGCAGTAAGCAGTTACCAGGCAGCAGTAAGCAGTGTTACCAGGCAGCAGTAAGCAGTGTTACCAGGCAGCAGTAAGCAGTGTTACCAGGCAGCAGTAAGCAGTGTTACCAGGCAGCAGTAAGCAGTGTTACCAGGCAGCAGTAAGCAGTGTTACCAGGCAGCAGCAAGCTGTTACCAGGCAGCAGCAAGCTGTTACCAGGCAGTAGTGAGCAGTTCCTCAGTGCTTTAAATGAGGTTTCTGTATTTAGCTTATATAAAACATTGGGTCACTCACATTTAGTGTTATTGTTCGTTGCTGCATATTTGGCTCCTCCGGTTGGTCGCCTCAACCAATTCAGCCTGGCCTGGGCTGATGGTGCAGCTGGAGATGCGAGAGTGCGTCCGTTTGGAGCGAGCGACGCGCAGCCTGCGCCGTCTGACCTCAGATACCTAAATACAGAAACCTCATTTAATGCACTACGGAGCGCTCTCCTTTTTTCCCCTCACCCTCTTGTCTTGACAGTTGCTGGCGCCAACCAGCACAAGAGAGCTGCGCCGAGTGCATTCTTAAAGGGCCAGTGCAATCTAGTTTGAGCGCAAGTTTTTTACTTTTTTCTGCAGTAGTGAGCAGTTGTAAGAGTTTGAGAGGCATTTTACTGCCTATCAACTGTGTGTGGAAAAGAGGCCTTACCCTAGCAAGTCTGGCTTTGCAAATCTGGCCTAATTGGCTATTCATGAGGCAATGCTCATGCAAATTTGCTTTTCCATGCCAAACTATGCAGGGTCAAAAAACCAATAAAGCGGTCGCCCTGCTGCATGCCAGTGATGAGCGAAAATTTTTACAGAATTTTCGCCTAATTTTGTTTTGACAGGCAAATTTTCCATCTAATTTTTTCGCGTAAATTTTTGCCTAATGCCAGTCATTTTCGCGTTACTTGCGTACTATTGCGGACATCTTCCGCATAAGGGCATTAGCGTCTGCATTCAGAGAAGTTTCTTGCGCATTATTGCGGACATTTTTCCGTATAAACGTCCGCATAGACTGAATTTCCATGCGGATTATTGTGGACATTTTTCTGCATAAGGGCATAAGCATCCGCATACAATGAATTTTCGAAAACGCAAATATTTCTGAAGATTTGCGTGAAAATTCGCCAAAAACGAAAACGGGATTTTCGATGCGAAAATGACTTAGGTGAAAATTCGCAAGCAACACTGCTACGTGCTACATTAGCACTATCCAGGAATGCCACAGGGAGGATTCCCAATGCCCCCTTTTTATACAACCGGGGGGACCGCGGAGTCCCAGGCACTCCCACTGCCTGGGAACCTCAGCAGCACCCCAGAGGGGGAGGCTGGGTGGCGCAGGCGACCCCCCCCCCAAGCGTGGTCAGCGCCGGGGAGAGCCGTCCGCACCCACCTCCCAATGTTAAAAACAGTCACTTACCTTAACGTCCATTGCGTTCTGCTACATGCGCATTAACTTGGGGGCACCACATGAGAAAGGAGTGAAGCATGGGTCACCCCAAGCTTTAGCGCTCAGGGCTGGCTCACATACAACACTTCGGGGGGGAGGGGGGAAGCACAAGCGCAGACAACTAACTCCAGGGCTCACACCACCGGAGCAAGCCATCCACCACCTGCCTCCAAAGGATACAAACTGCAAAAAATGCTTTCCATGAGAAAATTAATGCGCATGTAGCAGAACGCAATGGACGTTAAGGTAAGTGCCTGTTTTTAATATTGGGAGGTGGGTGCTCTCCCTGGCGCTGGCCACGCTTAGGGGGGTCGGCTGCGCCACCCAGCCTCCCCCTCTGGGGTGCCGCTGTGGTTCCCAGGCAGTGAGAGAGCCTGGGACCCCGCGGTCCCCCCTGGTTGTATAAAAAGGGGGCATTGGGAATCCTCCCCGTGGCGCTCCTGGATAGTGCTAATGTAGCATGAACTTATTCCCGCAGGGCGACCGCTTTGCAGTATTGGTTTTTTGACCCTGCATAGTTTGGCATGCAAAAGCAAATGCATATTTGCATGAGCATTGCCTCATGAATAACAAATTAGGCCAGATTTGGAAATCCAGACTTGCTAGAGTTAAACTTGGTGTTGTATCCTTTGGAGGCAGGTTGTGAATGGCTTGCTAAGGTTATTTGCTGTGCAATAACATCACCAATAAAGGACAACTGTAGCGAGAGGTATGTGGAGGCTACCATATTTACTTTTAAGCAATACCAGTTGCCTGGCTATCCTGTTGATCCTCTGCCTCTAATATATTTAGCCACACTCCCTGAACAAGCATGCAGCAGATCAGATGACATTATTGTCAGATCCGACAACATTAGCTGCATGCATGTTTCTGGTGCAATTCAAACACTACTGCAGCCAAATAGATTAGCAGGGCTGACAGGAGCATCCATCTGAAAATTGCGCCTGCGAATAATGGCGCACGGTGTTGCCGCTAATCCGTTTGCCGCTTATCGCTATTTAACGTTAAAGCCTTATTGTTATTTAACGTTAAAGCCTTATTGTTATTTACCGTTAACACACAGAACCCTCTCTGTACCTATGCCTAACCCCTAACCACCCCCTGGTGGTGCCTAACCCTTAGACCCCCCTGGTGGTGCCTAACCCTAAGACCCCCCTGGTGGTGCCTAACCCTAAGACCCCCCTGGTGGTGCCTAACCCTAAGACCCCCCCTGGTGGTGCCTAACCTTAAGACCCCCCTGGTGGTGCCTAACCCTAAGACCCCCTGGTGGTGCCTAACCTTAAGACCCCCCCCCCAGTGGTGCCTAACCCTAGCCTTGACAGTGTTACCTAGCATCCATCTGAAAATGGCGCCTGTGAATAATGGCGCACAGTGTTGCCGCTAATCCGTTTGCCGCTTATCGCTATTTAACGTTAAAGCCTTGTTGTTATTTAGCGTTAAAGCCTTATCGTTATTTAGCGTTAACACACAGAACCCTCTCTGTACCTATCCCTAACCCCTAAACCCCCCTGGTGGTGCCTAACCCTAAGATCCCCCTGGTGGTGCCTAACCCTAACCACCCCCCTGGTGGTGCCTAACCCTAACCACCCCCCTGGTGGTGTATTTTGTACTGCTATACCTAACCCTACTCTCACACAGAACCCTCCCTGTACCTAACACTAATCACCCCCTTGGTGGTACCTAACCCTAAGACCCCCTGGTGGTGCCTAACCCTAAGACCCCCCAGTGGTGCCCAACCCTAACCTTGACAGTGTTACATTAAATCCATTCACCGCTTTGCAGTTAAATAACGTCTGCAGTTTGGCTTATGTAGGGCGCTATTGATAAATCACGTTAGTGTGTGCCACTATTGATAAATAACGTTAGTGTGTGCCACTATTTATAAATAAGGTTAGTGTGTGCCACTATTGATAAATAACGTTAGTGTGTGCCGTTTTTCTTCTTTTTTCCCTTTGCGACATTATTATGCAGTACTAACGATAAATAGCGATAAGCGTATCTTTTTTAATGCGGCGCCATTTTTATGCATAGGCGCTGTGCGCCATTATTCACTGATCCCGCCTCCACATACCTCTCGCTACAGTTGTCCTTTAATGTCTAAACCACTGGCAACAAAAGTGAATACAGCGAGGCAGATTTAAGATCAACTTCATGATTGTTTACAACGAAAATGTGATGGCCCCTTGTACTTCTTTATTGTTGCCAAAGACTGCCAAGTGGCAAATGTGACTGTAGTGTCTTGTACACACCATGCAATTTCTCATTAGATAGATGAGTTGAATCTTATATTATATCAATATTTCTGAAAAGTCAGAATGGATTTCCAATCATTTTTCTTATCATTTTTCAAACACTTCTATACAAAATTGATCAGAAAATAAGCGGAAATCAGAAGCGGATCACGATCAGATCTGTCAGAAATAATCCATTTGACCTATCTTATTGAATGGTGTGTACCAGGTATTCGGGTTGTGAGGATCTCGTAAAGCAAGATTGGAGTTTATTCACTGCAAGACCAAATTTGTCAGTTTCGCTCGCTCATTCTCACTAGTCATACACAGGTCAATAATGCCCCAATATGTCTAGCCAATTGACCATTATTCCATTAGAATTCAATTGTTTAGTGATCAAACTCTATAACAGAAAGTTTAATTTTGATAGGCGTCAGCATAACTCTATCAAGCTTCCATCAAACTGCCAATGCTGTACTGCTCGATGCAGACCAAAGTTATGGACCATCAATACCCCACCACTCCTGCCCTGCCCCCATACCACAGAGATTGATAAATAGCACAATATCACTTGAAAGCCAATCAATTGGATATATATGAGCAATAGATTACTGGAAGATTCAATCAGTGTTCAAAATCGATGTGTGTATAGCCAGCTTTAGATATTTTTTGGTGAACTAGGGTGATAAAATTAAGGTCAAGTTCAGCAACATCACAAGCAGAACTCAGAGGCTTTACAGCAGATCAGTTTGCCCTAAAGGGAGGGGGAGTAACTTGTGTTTGTGTGTATAACTTCTTATCTCTGTAGCAGATAATTGCTGCAGAGATATTGTTTTTAAAGACTGAAGGAGTTACTAAAGGACTACATGAACAGAGGCAAGACATCTTTATGGGGCCCTTTTGACCTCCTGGGGCCCGTAAGCAATTGATTTGTTTGCCTGGTTGAAGATCCGGCTCTGCGCAGAAGAGGCACGTGATGGCAACGCAGCGTTCCAACAGCTGATACGTGGAAGTCAAGTGCGTATTCTCTGCCCTCCCGCCTGCCCGCCCTGCCTGTTTGCTGCCCGCTGCCTCAGCTGTCATTTTGGAGGGGAAGAGAGGCAGAAGGAGGGGACCCAGGTGAGGGAGGGGGGGGATATGTCCCCCCTCCCTGCCGCTATCCCTGTCACCCCTCCTTCTAGTGCTGCTTTTCCCCTCCTGCTCTGCAATGGTGGGGTCGTGGCGACACCCCCCTGGCTGTCAATCACACGGGGTGCCACGCCCCCCCCTGTGCCCAATGGTAGGAACGCCACTGCTATATACTGATAGGTTCCTTGATTTTCCCCCAAGACTGGCCCCTGCAGTATGAACATTGTGAGCTTCTTTGATGGACAAAGAGATATAGGGAACAGGTCAGGTCAATGACTGCAACGTAATGTGAAACAAATATTAGCAAGTGCAAAATACAAGTTGTTGTGCAGAAAAGATATAAGCTGCCCGGGAACAATTTGTGCTCTCAGGGTTTAGCTGTTTTGTTTGTCGGTATAGATTTCTACCAGCTTATTGGCCACTTCCTCTGGATTCTATGGTAGAAAGGGAGTGGTTGGATTTCAGCATAGCTTTGCAGATTATAGTATCGGACTTATTCTTTGTGTTGCTGATTTACATGGCTTCTGGTGCAGGTGTGACCACAACAGCAGAGTCTGAACCACAGAAGTTCCTCAGTATCTGCCTAAAGTAAGTAACCTAAAGCCGTTTGATAGGAATTTGATGTTATACGTGTAATGAGTTGAGTTACAGGGAGATCATCAGTTTTGCTTAATATATATATATATATATATATATATATATATATCAGTCAAGAGCACCAAAAAGCAAAACATATTGACTTGTTCTAGACTTTTTGCTGCCTGAGTCAAAGTTGTGAGGATGTACTCTGCCCCCCCCCCCCCCCTACCGGATTTGGAATGATCACACAGCACCCGACAAATTATTGTGCTTCAATTAATGTTCTCACACACATACTGAAGCTCAACACAATAGCTGGCTGGCTGGCTGGCTGACTGTGAGTCTGTGAGACTCATTCTCTTCCTACTCTGACTGCATGCTGTTAGTGTAAACACAGTACAAAACTGCTGCCCCTGTAATCTCTGCTGCCTGATGCAAATGTTCCACCTTGCCTCATGAGAGAACCGTCCCTGCTTGTGTGGTAATTAGCCTCACCTATGCTACTATTGCATGCTTTGCATAAAAAAAAATGTTGCTGTTATTTTGATAATTGTAAACACTGCTAGTTATATAGTTTATCACATCTATTATCCTGCCTGTTTGAGTGTCCCTGTCCGTGCAATGCACCCCTTATGCGATGTTCACAGTGCGGTAGGTAGGTTGTGGTATAATGGAGTGTTTACAGGGATTATGCTTTGGAGTTGCAAACTTTATTGGTTTTTGCATGCCTCTAAACTTGAGCCAGTCGGATACGATTCTTCCAGCTACACTCCCGGCTTGCTCACCTCCCATTTCAGTGTTTGGTACGGGTCTTGTAGATTTTGGTGGTGTCACTTGCCGATGCAAAACATTTTTCTGTAAAGGGAACCTTAACTCTAAAAAAAAAAAAAAAAAAAAAAAAGTTTTACTTACCTGGGGCATCTACCAGCCCCCTGCAGCCATCCTGCACCCTCACAGTCACTCATGGCTCCTCTGGTCCCCCGCTGCCAGCTAGTTTCATTTTTGCCGACTGGGAGTCGGCCGGCCGCCATGCATACGTTTTTAGGCATTCCCGCCGGTGCAGGAAGCTATTGCAGACATCAACAAGTACAATTTTACGCTTTATGGGTGTAATGTAAAAATGAACTTGTTGATGTCTGCAATAGCTTCCTGCACCAGCAGGAATGAGTAAAAACGTACGCATGGCTAGCGGGGGACCAGAGGAGCCATGAGTGACTGCGAGGGCACAGGATGGCTGCGGGGGGTTGGTAGATGCCCCAGGTAAGTAAAACTCATTTTTTTTAAGAGTTAAGGTTCCCTTTAAATGAGCAGAGAAGTGTTTAGCTTCGATTCCCATAGATTGGTAAATGGCTCATGTTTTTACCCCCACAGGGGTATGAAAGCGCTGCAGTTTGACAGTCCTAGATGCTACATCAACTGGCTGGCTCCAGGACGGGGATTTAAAAACAAAAACAAAAATAGTGCAAACACTTGCTGCGCTGCAGTCTGCCTCCCTACTACCGAATTGCCACCTATAGCACAAGCTCTTTAGTGCCTTGCTGTGGATCCGGCCCTGGATAGGGGGAACATTGCAACAAGCCTGATTCTTCCTGTCTAAAAATTGACTTTTTTTCAAGGAGTTATTACCCGGACTGGGGGAAACGGGGAGAGCAATACACAACGCACAGAGGCTTATGGATCCAGCATGAACAAACCTCTGTGCTTTCCTTAGGTACCTTTGCCTCGGGTCAGGTATCCTTTACATTTTTGTGTGCCCACCACAGATTATATATCAAGACCATGCAGGTTAATGGAGGTCACAGTGATAGAAAGTGAAGAAAATGTTTCCAAGTGGGTATTCATTACTGCTGTCATTATTATCTGCTAATATTTTTTGGTATCTAGTCTACAGATTGTGAGACGGGGACATAGTGCTTATAAGAACAACAGATTAGCAGCTGCCTATCCACCAGCACATCCTGTCTTGTCCACCAGGGGTCTCAAGCAATGGATGAAGGACTATCTGTGACTACATATGTTGTGCTGGTCCTGACCATTCTGTACATCCTGAAATTACTAACCAGTTGGAAGAAAGGAAATGTTGAAAATTTCCCCCCGGGACCACCCGGCTTGCCTCTAATCGGAAACCTACACAAATTGAATCTAAAAAAGCCACATTTTTCCTTTTTAGAGGTAAACAATCTTACTTCAAACTGCTCTAAATAGAGTAGAGTTAATAATGTTACTAAAAGAGTTAATAGTGCACTGGCGAACGGAGGGGGTTATTCCGGGTGTTTGGAACACCCCCCCCCCCCTGCACTGAGCTGTGTATTCATTCATTCTACCTCCCTTCTTACTTGTGGTGCCTCCCTCCAGCTAATAGAATAAGAGAGGCAGCCAAGCTTCCCCCACAAGAAGATGCAGCCTGCAGTGAGATACAGTGACCAGATTTTTGTAGGCTCAACCTGGGACAGGGCCGGGGGGCATGGGGTGTGGGGGGGTAGTCAGTACAAAATAAACGCACTGCGGGCAAACATGTCAGTACAAAATAAATGCACTGCGGGCAAACATGTCAGTACAAAATAAACGCAATGCGGGCAAACATGTCAGTACAAAATAAATGCACTGCGGGCAAACATGTCAGTACAAAATAAACGCACTGCGGGCAAACATGTCAGTACAAAATAAATGCACTGCGGGCAAACATGTCAGTACAAAATAAACGCAATGCAGGCAAACATGTCAGTACAAAATAAAACGCACTGCGGGCAAACATGTCAGTACAAAATAAATGCACTGCGGGCAAACATGTCAGTACAAAATAAACACAATGCGGGCAAACATGTCAGTACAAAATAAACGCACTGCGGGCAAACATGTCAGTACAAAATAAATGCACTGCGGGCAAACATGTCAGTACAAAATAAACGCAATGCGGGCAAACATGTCAGTACAAAATAAACGCAATGCGGGCAAACATGTCAGTACAAAATAAACGCAATGCGGGCAAACATGTCAGTACAAAATAAACGCAATGCGGGCAAACATGTCAGTACAAAATAAACGCAATGCGGGCAAACATGTCAGTACAAAATAAAACGCACTGCGGGCAAACATGTCAGTACAAAATAAACACAATGCGGGCAAACATGTCAGTACAAAATAAACGCAATGCGGGCAACATGTCAGTACAAAATAAACGCAATGCGAGCAAACATGTCAGTACAAAATAAATGCAATGGAGGCTAACATGTCAGTACAAAATAAACGCACTGCAGGCAAACATGTCAGTACAAAATAAACGCACTGCGGGCAAACATGTCAGTACAAAATAAACGCACTGCGGGCAAACATTTCACCTGGAAAAACAAAAGCATTTACTTACGTGACATAAGTCAGCCAGCCGGCCGGCCTCTGGTGTGTGTGGCTGTGTGCGCAGCTCCCCGGGCTCACAGGCACTCAGGCAGAGCAGGGCTACGGCAAGATGGCATCCGGAGGCGGAGCCCTGTACTGGAGACACAGTCTCCAGTACAGGGCTCCGCCTCCGGACGCCATCTTCCCGTAGCCCTGCTCTGCCTGTGCCTGCCGGAGGAGGACAATGCAGGCTGCTGGAACTGGGCTGCGGGGAATGAACTTGCGCAGCGTCTAGGAGACGCTGCTGCTAGTGCATTGTACGGTGGCCAGAGTCCCGAGGCCGGGACGTCCCGCTGCTAAAAGCGGGACATTTCCCGGGACCTCATGCAGCCTGGGACAGCGCCCCCCGAAGGCGGGACGCGTCCCGGGTAAAGCGGGACGTATGGTCACCGTAAGTGAGAGAATGTTGATTCTGGAGTCCAGGACTCTCCACAGCACAGAAGTGTCAGACATGATGCAATTAGAGGGCAGGCAAGCTGATAAATATGCACAGCATGATGCAGAGCTTGCCTGGACTCAGGGTCCATGGGCAAACATCTGTCTGGTGTGTGGATAAGGTGTTAAACAAGGCATGTGTGGATAAGGTGTTAAACAAGTTGAAAAGTTTTTGACAGTCCCTAGACTCCAGGAGGGCTTCTTTCTGACTTGTGTGGGAGACTGGCAGGGACAGGAGTCCGATTACAGGCAAGTAGCCTGTCTGATGTAGGACTGCAATACAGATAAGTTCTCTGCTCCATCTCAGGCTATTCTCAATTTCTCCACTCCTCTTTCTGAGCTAGTGCAACGCCAAAATGACAATAGCAATCGCTAGCAATTTGTGAGTGTGATTTTGTGAAGCGATTTTCAGAGCGATTTTTGAATGAATTGCTCAAAAACATGCTACATGCAGTATACGTGTGATTTTGAAAAAGTCACAACGCTGCTGTGAGAACACCCTCATAGGGTAACATTAGCCAAGCGCTTTTCAAATCACTGTTGATTTGAAAAACGCTCAGAAGCACTCTTGGTGTGCACCAGCCCTCCCTCATTCACCTTTGTTTCCCTCTTCCCCTAGTGCTGGCTGGCTGTGTCTTCTTGTCATACAGGAAAGCTAAATAAAAATGCAATCCTGGTGAGGCAAATTATTATTATTTAGTATTTATATAGCGCCGCCATCTTCCGCAGATGCATATATCCCTGCATCATATGGGTATCGCTTGCGCTATGTGACACTATGTGGCATATTCCACTGAATTGTCCAAACTAAGTCTATCTCCCGTTCCTCTCTCGGGGAGTTGTTCCAGCGCTGTCCCCCGTTCAAATTTGCTGCTACCAGAAGCCCTCAGAAACACTCGTGTCTTCGAGTACTTCCAAAGATAGGCTGCTCCGTAATACGGCAGCGCACTTTTGTGCATGGGCAGTATGGAGCCACCTGTATTCGGAAGCACTCAAAGACATAAGTGCTTCTGGACCTTTCAGGATTCCCCCCCCCTTAAAAATCCTGCGTTTGCCCCTGTAGTGTAACCATAAAGTGTACCCGAGCCTAAGCTCAGGTACAAAATCAGATACTTACCTTAAAAGGCCCATTTCCACTGCAGCGGAAACCGCTCCAAATCCGCAGAGTTTCCCCACAGGCAAATTGCACGGGGAAACTCTGCCATAGGAAACTATGGCGCCGCCGGCCGAATCGCTTACCTTAGCGATTCGGCCGGCACTGGCCACATATTTCGCGCAGGAGGCTGCGAATCCTATAGCCATGCATGGCGTGGCTTCTGGGATTTGCCTGCGATCCCGCACACCCAGAAGTGCTGCTGCACGTCTCATGAAGCATGCAGCAACGCGTGGACATGGGCCCTAAGCGAGGGAAGCCTCAGGATCCTATTGAGGTTTCCCACGCTATTCCTTGCTCTCCTGTTGCTGAACGCGCAGCTCCTTTTCCTGGTTCATGTGTGAGCAATAGATGACTGAGCCTGTCCGTGCATGTGCAGTAGCAGGAAGCCACGAGCTCTGTGCTACTGCGCATGCATGGGCGGGCTCGCGTGGCCATTGCGGGCACTTAAACCGGAAAGAGGAGCTGCATTCAGCAACTGGGGGCTGCGCTCAGCAAGTTTGTTACAACCGAGGGAAGCCTCATTAGGATCCTGAGGCTTCCCTCTTTGTTAGTGAGTAGAAGATTTTGAATCCGAGTTTTGGCTCAGGTTTGATTTAAGTCCTTTCTCTCCCTTACGTTCCTTACCCCCGGCATAAGGTACAAAAAGTATGAGGACTATTGTTACACCCCTTGGTATGATTCTTCTTTTATGCTCTTTAAATTTTATATATTATGTCCATTTGTTAAGTGCACATTGCTGTGTTTGCCACCCTGCTGACTAGCCAAATCCATCCCATTGTTTTTGCAACTTTTATATAAATAGTAAAAACTGTTGACATAAATATTTTATGGGCACACTAACCATACAAATATTACCACAGTTGGTCGTATAAATGCATTACAAATGGTTCCTTGCCATTTTGAAAAATAAACAGTAAACAGTTTAATAGTTGTTTATATGACTAATTAGTGAAAATTATCACATTCGATCATTGATGCTTGAACTGAATCAAAAATAAAATAAAAATAAATAAACAAAAATATTCTTATGGACTATCTTTAGTTATTAGCATACTTCAAGCAAATAAAAAACTATTTGCCTGATTGCGTTTACAAAACTGTTATGCATCTTTTTCTCTAAGGATGTGATCAAGACGTAAAAAAATTCATACTAGGGTGTTCTTCTGTATTATTTAAGCTTGCAAACAGATATGGCCCGGTGTTTAGTGTTCAGATGGGCCCAAGAAAAATAGTGGTAATTGCTGGATATGAAGCCGTGAAAGATGCACTTGTTGATCATGCCGAGGAGTTTGGTGAAAGGGGGAAAACCAGAATATTCCGAGACATGGACAAAGATTTTGGTGAGTCCAGCATTGTACAAAGGTCAGTTTATGTATGGTCATGGGATTATTAGTATAAAGCAGTTGGCAATTTTCTTCTCCTTCTCATTTCATCAGGGCCCCCTACAATCTATAAAACATACCTACTTTTTCTCTCTACATGTTCACTAAGGTTTTGGTGAAGTTCCAACAATAATGTGACCTGGGAGCTTCCAGCAACGGCCTGTTAAAGGGACTCCGAGCATTGCAGAAACTATGGAAATATGCATATCATTTTAAAGCTCTCTTTCTCCTCTTTCCAATGATATATAAACCCCCACCCTACGCCTTTTAGTTTTTGCTATTTTCGCGATTGAAATTGCCGCGACCGCAATTTCAATCACGAAAATAGAGAAAACTAAAAGGCGTAGGGCGTCGATTTAGGTGTCGCCAGAAAGAGGAGAAAGAGAGCTTTAAAATGATACACATCTTTCCATAGTTACTTGTATTACACAGGGCGACTTTTTCCTAAAGTCAGCAGCTCCATTCTGCTGAATGGAGCTGCTGACACTGGGGAAAGTGTCGTCCTGTGTAATACAAGTAACTATGGAAAGATGGATATCATTTTAAAGCTCTCTTTCTCCTCTTTCTGGCGACACCTAAACCGTTGCCCTACGCCTTTTAGTTTTCTCTATTTTCGCGATTGAAATCGCGGTCACGGCAATTTCAATCGCGAAAATAGCGAAAACTAAAAGGCGTAGGGTGGTGGTTTATATATCATTGGAAAGAGGAGAAAGAGAGCTTTAAAATGATATGCATCTTTCCATAGTTTCTGCACTGCTCGGAGTCCCTTTAAACCCTTATGTTTATATTTTTCAAAACTTCAGGATGTTATGATCTACCCCTCTACCCAGAGATATCTCATGTAGCCCCATGTTTCTTAAAGTAGGCTTTCAGATTCCCCATAAGTCACTCCTTAGGGCCTATGGATGAGTCCATAGCCTTGGACCAGGGTGCTCTCTAGAAATGGGAAAGCTTTCTCGCCTCCCCAACCCATTGAATTGGATTCCCCTCAAGTCTTATAGACCTTATGGGCTGGTATTACTCAGAGGGTGGAGGCCCACTCTGGTTGGAGCCCAATTCCAGCCTGCATGGGGACAAGGGGCTAACGGTGCTAAATCCTGTCATTGTGAACAGTGCACACTAACAAACTCTCAGTGTTCATATTGATTTTCATCACTCAGTACCAAACTTGAGGTGGAGGAAAGCCATAAAAACTTACCGGCTAAAGAGGACACAACAAAGTTAAAGATACTGCTCAATTTTTTCAGGTATTATTCACTCGCGAGGTGAAAACTGGAAGGTGATGAGAAGATTCGCACTGACGACATTACGTGATTTTGGGATGGGGAAAAGTTCTATTGAAGAGAAAATTACTGAAGAATGTGACTACTTAGTGGAACGGTTTGCATCTTACAAAGGTATTATTTCCAGACTATTTAGTAGTAGTATATGTACAGCACTGATGAAGCAAAACATTAAAGGGACATTGTAGGGGTGTCAGGGGAAAATGAGTTGAAGTTACCCGGGGCTTCTAATGGTCCCCCGCAGGAACCTTGTGCCCGGGCAGCCACTCCCCAATGCTCCGGCCCCGCCTCCGGTTCACTTTAAAGTCAGAAAACCACTGCGCCTGCGTTGCTGTGTCCTCGCTTCCCCTGATGTCACCAGGAGCGTACTATGTAGTAGACTTTTTTTGTCCATTCTCCCCTCATTGCCACCCAGGCATTTAACGGCTCCTATGCGGGGGACAGAATGGTAGCTTGCGACGGGCCATTTCGCTTTCTACAGATGCTTGGTCATGCTGCATTCCACTGTTCCTGTGGAATGCAGCATGACCAAGTGTCCGCAGGACTCAAATCAGCCAACACAAGCTCCCATTCTGTCCCCCGCCGCCCACCACTACTTTCACAGCGCCCTGAGCGTAACCAGATTTTGGTGCCCCCCTCCCCCACCAGTCCAGCACGGCCATCACTACACCACAGCCATGGTGCACGCACGCACGCACGCACGCACGCACGCACGCACGCACACACACACACACACACACACACACCATACACACACACACACACACACACACACACACGTCGGGGGGATCTGCTGCCCAAATACACTAAAAGGGGATCTGCGACTGCAAGACTAGTAGCCTAAGCCTATATACACTAAGGGGGGATCTGCCTACATATACAAGACTAGTAGCCTATATACACTTGGGGGGGATTTAGCAGATCCCCCCTTAGTGTATATAGCCTACTAGTCGTGTATATAAAGGAAGATACCCCCTTAGTGTATATAGACTTAGGCTACTACACTTGCAGTCGCAGATCCCCTTTTAGTGTATTTAGGCAGCAGATCCCCCCGACCCCCCCCCCCCCCCCCCCCCCCCCCATTAGTGTATCTAGCAGCATAAGCATATTCCCCTTTTAGCATAGGGAGGTTGGGGATGGGGAGCCTTACATTTTGCTGGTCAGTCTTCTCTTCTTACTGTCTGCAGAGCAGTGCCAGTGTAGGTGCCAGGATTCTGGGAGCAGGAGAGGAGAAGGAGTCGTCATCACTCAGGACATTGTCACAAGGCTGGTGGCACACGTGCTGCGCGCTTCTCTGCAGCAGCCTGAGGCTCAGCACGTCTCCATCCATCCTGATTCCTGACATATAGCTACAAGTCCCCCCCAGTATAGGTCGCCAGGCATAGGTGACCCAGTAAAGGTAGCCAGCTATAGATCCCTCCCAGTATAGGTTAGCCAGGTAGGTGCCCCCAGTATAGGTAGCCAGTATACTTGCCCCAGTATAGGTTAGATAGGCATGTGTCCCAGATATAGGTTAGATAGGTAGGTACCCCAGTACAGGTTAGATAGGGAGCTTCCCCCAGTGTATAGGTTAGATAGGTAGCTGCCCCCAGTATAGGTTAGGTAGGTACCCGCAATATAGGTTAGATAGGTAGCTGCCCCCAGTATAGGTTAGATAGGTAGCTGCCCCCAGTATAGGTTAGATAGGTAGCTGCCCCAGTATAGGTTAGATAGGTAGGTACCCCCAGTTTAGGCTAGATAGGTAGGTACCCCCAGTTTAGGCTAGATAGGTAGGTACCCCCAGTTTAGGCTAGATAGGTAGGTACCCCCAGTTTAGGCTAGATAGGTAGGTACCCCCAGTTTAGGCTAGATAGGTAGGTACCCCCAGTTTAGGCTAGATAGGTAGGTACCCCCAGTATTGGTTAGATAGGTAGGTACCCCCAGTATAGGCTAGATTGGTAGATTCCCCCAGTATAGGTTAGATAGGTAAGTTTCCCCAGTATAGGTTAGATAGGTAGGTACACCCAGTTTAGGCTAGATAGGTAGGTAACCCCAGTTTAGGCTAGATAGGCAGGTGCCCCTAGGATAGGTTAGATAGGTAGGTACCCCCAGTATAGGCTAGATAGTAGGTTCCCTCCCCTCATAGTGGAGGGGGAGCCGCAGCTGCGGGAAGGGCGGCCCGACCTCTCCCACTCCCTTCCTCTTCCGGGCCACCCTCTGTGCTCCCCCTCCGATGCAGCGTGCAGCAGGAAGCATTCAGTAGAGCAACTCACCTGCCTGGTTCCGATCACCGCTCACTTGCCGCTGGTCTCCTCCTCTACATAGCCGCTGATACACACTAAACTTCCTGCTAAACAGGAAGTTTAGTATGTATCAGTGGCTATGCAGAGGAGGAGACCAGTGGCAAGCGGCGATTGGAACCAGGGAGGTGAGTTGTTCTCTACATTGCTTCAAGCTGCACTCTGCATCGGAGGGGGAGCATAGAGGGCACCTGGGAGAGGAAGGGAGGGAGAGGTCGGGCCGCCCTCCCCGCAGCTGCAGCTCCTTCTCCATCACGGTTGCCGCACGGGCATGTTCGTCCCCATCACCCCCAGCAGAGACACCAGGGGGCAGAACGAAACAGACAGAGCCGGAGCCCGCAGCAGCAGCCAGAACACGTGCTGCCAGGCAGTAGGAGCGCCTCCCTGGAAGCTGACGCCCTGAGCGATCGCTCAGGTCAAAGGCCGGCCCTGACTCCCCCAGTAGCTCACAAACCTTCACCACAGGTGATTTTTATATGGCTACTTGTGCAACACATTGTATGTATGACCTATGGAATAAACGCAAAATTAGCATGAATGGAAGGTACACGTTATCTTCACTCTACAGACTCAATACCATTGATTTCTTCCTTTATTTGTCTAATGGAGCACACATCCGGAGGTCCAAACCAAAGTGAGCAGCCAGCAACTGTGGTGAAAGTAAAGTTGTTTTTTTTTTTTTTCGCTTTGGCATAGTGAAATATCTTGAAGGGAAGTGCCACCTCAATCTGTTTTCTCAATGTATATAACTGTAAAAGTATAGCTTATAATCCTGAAGAAAGTAGAAGACTAAAACATCACAAAACACCCATGCTACTATACATTTTCAATATTAGCTTTGAATTCTCATTACAGGAAAGCCATTTGATGCGACCATGATCATGAATGCAGGGGTGGCTAACATCATTGTGGCTGTATTGCTTGGTCACCGGATGGACTATGAAGACCCAGAATTTAAAAGGCTAATCAGCTTGATAAATGAAAATGTTCGACTCTTTGGAACTACAATGGTTGGGGTAATGCAAACACATTCATTCTCAGCATTTATTTATATTATATCACTAGTAGACCTAAGCCCATATAAAAACGGGCTCTAGGTCTGTGTTCCTGGGCGTGCGCGCGCCCACCACCTGCCGCGCACACTTCCGCCCAGCCACGCCCACCACAGGGCTCACCCGCCGCCGCACGCGACCGCCGCCCGCTCACCTGCCGCACATCAGGCCGCCTGCTCACACGCCGCTCGCTCGACTCCCTGGCCTCGTCCCCGGCCTCCTGTCTCTGGGTCCATGCTGCGCACATGCGCAGTGGCCAAAAAGCACGGACAACGCTACACAGAGACAGGAGGCACGGACACAGGGGTTTTATTATAGAGGATGAGACTATATATATATATATATAACTATATATATATATATATATATATATATATATATATATATATATATATATATATATATATATATATATATATATATATATATATATATATATATATATATATATATATATATATATATATATATATATATATATATATATATATATATATATATATATATATATATATATATATATATATATATATATATATATGTATGTATGTTTAAGGAAGAAAATGTTTCCTTTAAGGAAATGGTCATATGTTAATAAACAGGCTGCCCAATTGAGCAGAGGGGGAGACCATTTTGCTTGCCTGTTACTAACAGACAAATTCTCTACATGTGCTGTAAAATATAATTTCCAGCCCACCTTTTTAAGCAAAACACAGCTTAACCACTTCGGACTGCAGTAGTTGAAATGTTTGCCTTGTTTGGGTGCTGTTATCTCTGCCAGGGCGTAGATTTTAGATACTCGTGCTGAGTTGGTTTATCGTTCTCATCACTCTGCCATCACTGTTACCTGATCGCTCTTCTGTCATAATGACAGCAAAGCTCCATGCGTTGGTTTATAGGCTTCTGACCCTGTGAAAGAAAGAAGTTTCTGGTCCTTAATGGGACAGAGACAACAAGCATGTAAGTGGTTAATATGTGTTCCACTTCCGACTAGCAACATGCTAACAGGGTTATCCCAGTAGCCTAAATTTGGCTATAGTGCCCTGTTGAATCAGTGGGGGCAGCCTGTTAAATTCAACTGAGTGGAAGATTTTTCTTTTCTATTTTTTTTAAATAGCTTTTACGGAGTACCCCAATAAGTCATGGTGAATCAAAGCCACCAGCAGGATTTTGAATGACTTTAGGATGAATATAAACAATCCTGTTTATCTCCCCTTTGCCTCAAAACTCCTTGAGCGTCTGGTTCACAAACGCCTGACCCTGCTAGACCCACTGCAATCTGGATTTCGGCCTGCCCACTCAACCAAAACTGCTCTCACCAAAGTGGTCAACGACCTTGCCTTAGCTAAAGCTGAAGGTAAATACTCCATTCTCCTCCTCCTTGACCTTTCAGCAGCTTTTGACACAGTAGATCATCCCCTACTCCTCCAGTCCCTCCAGTCCATGGGCATTCACGATCTCGCCCTGTCCTGGCTTTCATCCTACCTCTCCAACTGCTCCTTCACGACAACCTTCAATGAGTCCTCGCCCACCCCCAACCACCTCTCGGTGGGAGTCCCCCAAGGCTCGGTCCTTGGCCCCCTACTGTTCACCCTATACACATCCTCCATTGGCAAGGTTATCTCCTCCATGGGTTTTAACTATCATCTGTATGCAGATCTACCTCCACACCCCTGACATATCCACCCCTACCATGGACAAGGTCTCCTCCTGCCTATCAGCCATCTCCTCCTGTATGTCCGCTAGGTTCCTGAAACTAAATCTAGACAAAACGGAATTTATGATCTTCCCACCCCGGCCATCCATGAACCTCCCAGATGTGCATGTCACTGTTAACCACACTACCATTCGCCCTACCTCTCAAGCCCGCTTTCTGGGTGTCACCCTGGACTCTGCACTCTCCTTCACTCCCCACATCCAAAACCTCACAAAGTCCTGCAACTTCCACCTTCGTAACATCTGCAAGATTTGCCCTTTCCTGACCTCTGCCACCACCAAACTCCTCATCCATGCCCTCATAATTTCCCGCCTTAACTACTGCAATGCCCTGCTGTCTGGTCTCCCTATGACCCGAACAGCCCCACTGCAGTCCATCATGAATGCAGCAGCCAGAATTATCCACTGCTCCCATCACTCCACCACGGCGGATACCTTTCTTGAATCCCTCCACTGGCTTCCTATCCAGTCCAGAATCAGATTCAAGATACTGTGTCTGACCTACAAATCTGTCCACAAAACCTGTCCAACCTACATTTCCGATCTTACTCAGAGGTACACACCTAGTCGCTCACTCCGCTCTTCCAATGAACTTCGCCTAACTGCCCCCGCATCACCCAGTCCCATGCACGCCCAGGACTTCTCAAGAGCTGCTCCAACACTATGGAACTCCCTACCTCCACCCATTAGGGCAGCCCCCTCCAACATCTTCAAGAAATCCCTCAAAACTCACCTTTTCACTCTGGCCTACTACCCCCTCACAAGTGCTCTAAACCCACAGTGGAACTCTGGTCTCCTACCTTTCGTGTCCTTACCTCTCCCTCTAGATTGTAAGCCTTTGGGCAGGGTCCTCCTCCTTTTGTGTCCTACCTGATCATGCACCTCCATTACTGTGAACCCATGCTATGCATCTGAGTGAACCTAACTTGCCTAATCTCCGTGCTCCATCCAGTGACTGACTAAGCATTACCTTGTACTCATACTGTGCTGCGTGATCTGGTCTTTCTTGTATTCCTGTATTGTCATTTTGCTGTATGTCACCCCTAAATATTGTCTGTATCCTAAACTAATGTCCAGCGCTGTGTAATATGTTGGCAATTTATAAATATAATAAATAATAAATCTATGTATTTCTTTATTTTACAGTTATATAACATTTTCCCATTCTTGGGGTTTCTGCCTGGTGGCCACAAAACTGTTTTAAAAAATGTGGAAGAGTCATGTGAATTCATTACAAAAACATTTGTGAAATATCTGAAGAACTTGGATGCAAATGACCAAAGAAGTTTCATTGAGGCCTATCTTCTGAGACAAAAAGAGGTGAGTGACATTTTATAGGTAATATCAGTTGAAAACGTTTCTTTACTGGGTATGTAACAATAAAATAACTATTATGGGGTCAGTATACAGAAATTATTTGTTGGGTCTTCTGGTGGATGCTTTTGGTGGATAAATCACTTGTAGACCCACATTGGAAGATCTCCTCTGTGGAGTTTCCAGAAATCCCCCCTACCATCATCACCCTGTTAATTAGTCATACGTTTCACTTATAGTTTTTTGTAATTCTTTTTTATCATTTTCACGAGAGTACCAGAGTAACTTGGAATAACTCTGGGTGTTTCAAGTCCTCCTCCATAGAGCCACATTAATCCATACCATGCACTGATCAACCAGTCCACAACAGACTGTATGCATGTTGGATTAGTGTGGCTCTGTAATATTATCAAGCTGACACATCATTGCATTCCAGCGGTTCTGGAGGTGTGGATAGATTACAGGGACAACAAAGGATGATTTACATATTCAGCAGTGAAGCATTCTGGGAGACATAATATGCTCACTCCAACCTAAATGATCACAAATGCCTTCTGTTTTAAGAAGGCAAACTTCTGTTTTGTTAGAAGTTAGAACTAGAGTTTGACTTTAGTGTTGATTTTAGACCCAATATGGCTACACTGTAAGGCTGCTTTCACAGTGGGACATTACAGGCGCAGGTTAGAGCTGCCTGTAACGCAGCCCAACTCACAGTAATGAAAAATCAATGGGCTGTTCACAGTGCCCACGTTGTGTTACAGTGTAACGCTGGACGTTCTATGAAAGTGCAGCATGCTGTGCATTATATGTGGTTTTAGCTGCTTTAGACTGTTTGCACATGCTCAGTAAGGGGAGAGTACACTATTGTTCCTAGCCACATGGCTAATTAATATTCACTGCACTGTAGTGTTGTCCAGATCATGAACAATTCGGATCTTTGATCCGGATCTTTTTTTGTGAGTCGAATCATCCGGATCATCACAATGAAGGATTCGGTTTACAGTGGATGTCTGGAAGAAACAGGAACTGCAGCTTCTGTGCACAAGCACAATCTTCCTGCTGCATCTCTCCCTTCCCCATTAGCACCCTCAATGTGCCCTCATTCTCCTGTACCTCTCACTCTGCTGCACCCCTGCTTCCTGCTCCCCTAGTAAAATGATTCAAAGATTCGTTTCAAAGATCCAGATTTTTTCAATGATCCGATTCAAATCATTTGAATCACTGAAAAGATCCAGACTTCCCAGGATAGCACCAAGAGCCTCATAACGCGGCTCAATCTGACGTCCAACTTCAACACCACCATGCATTGCGTTAGGGGCACGTTATGCGACCCCCTAAAACGCAACGTCTTGGTGTGAAAAACCCTAAAGTAAACTTAACCCTAATTGATTTCATTACTTGTTCAACTTTTTCAAAATCATAATTTAACTTTGATTATTTTTTATTTCATTTTATTTTTTTAGTATTTTTGAAATCTACCTTGATGCTAGGAGCACACTAGGCAGAATCACTAGCGGTACGCAAAAAGCATGCTTTTGCCGCATAAAACCGCAAATCTCTACATTTTACAATGTGTGTTTTTAAAAACGCACAAAATGCTGCATGTTTCTCTAAAATGAATGTAAAACGGACAAAATGTATTTCAATGGAGACACAGAGCATGTGCGTTTACTGTGTTTTACATGCATTTTTTTTTAATTTACAAAAAATATCATTGAAAAATGAAAATATTAACACACAAACGCACCAAAAAAAACCGCATGAGAAATGCAAAATTCAGCAACGCGCAATGCAGAAAACTCATGGTTTTCTGCACAGCCTAAAGTTGCCCCTAGTCTGAAACAATAGTAGAGTACGAAGTTAGGTTAGCACACCAAACTTTCAATGCAGTATTATTTTATTGCATCCTCAGTGCAAGCTTGTGTTGATAATTGATGCAATAAAAGAATGCTGCATTTAAAGTTCAGTGTGCTAACCTGACTACATACTCTTCTATTGGATTATCTGGGTGACGTGGCTTAGCACCCCAGGTTAATACACCCACATCTCAGGTAAGGTGTGCAACTCCTGACACCTCTTCTTCACTAGCCTGAAACACAACTGAACAACTTTGCCTAGCACAATAACTGTTTTTCGTTGTTTGTAAAAAGTGAACCGAGAGCCCAATATAGTGTAGTAAGTATTGACAATTGGGTAAATGAAACGAGTATAATATATACTCACAAAGCAGGGTTACCTCCAAGTAAGCACTGTACAGGCAGGTGAGGAGATTAGCCTGTCCTCACTCAGGATTAAGAAGTCGCTCTCTGTAGACAGGATAAAGATAGGGGTATCCCCATCCACCAGGGGTGGATATCAATTATAACTAGGGATGGTCGGAATGCCAATTTCCGATTCCGCGGTAAATCCGCATTCCGCCATTGCCAAATTACCGATTCCGCTTTCCGCTACCAATTTCCGCATTCCTATGCGGAATTTCCGCCGGAAATCGCGGAAATTCCGCCCGTCTTTAACATCGATTTTCTCAAAAACTATAAGGTCTTTTTGAAAACTTTTTTTTGCATCTTGTTTAGAAGATTCTGTTTAATAAACCCTGAGAATTTGGTGTTTCTAGCTAGGACTTACGGGGGCTTTGCTATTAACCGTTAAAGTCGGCGGATTTTTACTGTAATGTAAAATGCAGAAAATGGGCAGATGCAGATTTTCTGCATTTAAAATTACAGTAAAAATCCGCCGATTTTAGCAGTTAATAGCAAAGCCCTCATAAGTCCTAGAAACACCAAATTTTCAGGGTTTATTAAAATGAATCTTGTGAACAAAATGCAAAAAAAAAAAGTTTTCAAAAATACCTTATAGTTTTTGAGAAAATCGATGTTAAAGTCGTGTGGAATTTCCGCGATTTCCGGCGGAAATTTCCGCGATTTCCGGCGGAAATCCGCCTACCGCACTTGAATTACCGATTTCCGCATTCCGATGCAGAAATGCAATTTCCAATCGGAATTTCGGAAATTGCATTTCCGCGGAATCCGAATGAGCATCCCTAATTATAACGTAACGTAACACACAGGCGCTTATCATGACCTTGAAACTGTACTGTGTGTACTCCCATTTTTTATTGCCTGAGGAAGCGGGAATATACCTGCGAAACGCGTTACAAGAAACCCCTGGAGTGCACCAATACATTTGACTGTTTTGAATACACAGTTTTTATGTCTGCTGCTTGCGGGGGGTAAGTCCACCACTGCCTCCTAAGCAATTTAAAAGTTTTAAGAATTGATTTTATCCTGTTGGCGCCTATATTATTTGTTGTACTTTCCAGGAGGCAGGGAACCCTCACTCGTATTTTCACAATGATAATCTCACCAGAGTTGTGAGGAATCTCTTTGTTGCTGGTATGGAGACCACGTCCACCACACTACGCTGGGGGTTCCTGCTGATGATGAAATATCCAGATATTCAAGGTATGTTACTCTATACACCCAATGAAAAAGAAAATGACTTCAGCTCCTCTTTCTGTTCTATGAATTGTTTTATCACTCATCAGGGCCGGATTTCAGCCTAGCCAACATAGGCCATGGCCTAGGGCGCCTGACCAGTAAGGGCGATTTTCAGCCTAGTAGCAGTCAAGGGACTGCTTCCCCACAGTTTAGTCCTGCCGGTATGCTGGGAAGATTGCTACATACAGCTGCGGGTGGCCACAGACAGCTTGGTCTGGCTATCGGGGACAAGAAGGCAGAGGAGGTGAAGACGCTGCAGGCTGTTTACAAGTAATGTCTATGCCTGCAACCTGTGGCTCTGAGTCCTCCCTCTCCTCTCCCCTTGTAACGGAGCTGTGTGTTCTGCAGCCACGCCCCCTTCCTCTCCGGGCTGCTTGCTACACTCTCACTGCAGGAGATTCAAATCTTGAGAGCTGCGATAAGTGAAGCTTTGAACCTGTCAGGTATTTAGGCAAGTAATAGCAGCCAGTTATACGATATCTGCAGTCAGCTGCTTTAGAGATGAGCTCACTTAGGGGAGGGAAGGGGGATGGGGCTGCTGTGGATTCTTTTCTTCCCAGCATGTCCGCCAAAACAAAAAGTACAGCTAAGTCTGCATTTCTGCAATTCTTTTCCTCCTGCTTTCTCTAGTCTACACTTTTCTTCCCCATCCCAGTCTTTTCTTCCCCCCTCTCTGCCATGTAGTGCTCTCTTCCCCTCTCATCTTGCAGTTTGTAACCCCCGACACATCTTCTACAGTACATTACAGAGTAGATAATTGTATCACTTACAGAGGAGCTCATGATCTAATCCCACCATAGTCATAGTCTAATGTCCTACCATATTATTATTATTATGTATTTATATAGCACTGACATCTTCTGCAGCACTTCACAGAGTACATAGTCATGTCACTGACTGTCCTCAGAGGAGTTCACAATCTAATCCTATCATAGTCATAGTCTAATGTCCTACCATATTATTATTATGTATTTATATAGCACTGACATCTTCTACAGTACTGTAGAGAGTACATAGTCATGTCACTGATTGTGTTCTGAGGAGCTTACAATATAATTGTACCTTAGTCACAGGCTGTCCTCCCAGGAAGCAGGAAATTTGGGCGCATGAGGCAGGTGGACAAAAAGGGCGCCGCCATTCACTCCCATAATAAATATCGTTTAAATCGGCGCCCAACAGGAAAAAAGGGCGCCGGAGAAAAATAACGTTTTAAAAGCGGCGCCCGGAGACTTTTAATGTTTTATAACTGTTTCTCATGATTACACATTATTTAATGATTTATAATTTTTAAAACATTATTTTTAAACGAAAAACAGTACAATATTTTTTAAAAGTTTACTTTTAAACGAAAAACCGTACAATTTTTTTTTTTTTTGCATTTTTAAACGAAAAACCGCACCATATTTTTTTAAAACGTTATTAATGCTTATAACAGGGGGGTCTTAGGTTTAGGCACCAACAGGGGGGTCTTAGGTTTAGGCACCAACAGGGGGGTCTTAGGGTTAGGAACCAACAGGGGGGTCTTAGGGTTAGGCACCAACAGGGGGGTCTTAGGGTTAGGCACCAACAGGGAGGTCTTAGGGTTAGGCAGCAACAGGGGGGTCTTAGGGTTAGGCAGCAACAGGGGGGTCTTAGGGTTAGGCACCACCAGGGGGGGTCTTAGGGTTAGGCACCACCAGGGGGGGTCTTAGGGTTAGGCACCACCAGGGGGGGTCTTAGGGTTAGGCACCAACAGGGGGGTCTTAGGGTTAGGCACCAACAGGGGGGTCTAGGGGTTAGGGATAGGTACAGGGAGGGTTCTGTGTGAGAGTAGGGTTAGGTATAGCTTTAGTAAAATTCTTAATGTTTTATAAAACGTTATTATAAATTTCAATTTTTAAACAGGGAAGATTAACGTTTTTAAAATTGCCGATTTTATACACATTATTTAATGATTTATAACTTTATAAAACATTATTTTTAAACGAAATATAACACAATTTTTTTTAAACGTTATTCATGATTATCTTTTAAAACCCTGCGCCTTTTTTTCCCGGCGCCCTTTTTTAACGTACGCGTCCTCCCATATTATTAGTATGTACTTATATAGCACTGACATCTTCTGAAGCACATTACAGAGTACATAGTCATGTCACTGACTGTCCTCAGAGGAGCTCACACTCTAATCCTACCATAGTCATAGTCTAATGTCCTACCATATTATTATTATTATTATTATGTATTTATATAGCACTGACATCTTCTGCAGCACATTACAGAGTACATAGTCATGTCACTGACTGTCCTCAGAGGAGCTCACAATGTAATCCTACTATAGTCATATTCTAATGTCCTCCCATATTATTATTATTATTATTATTATTATTATTATTATTATGATGTATTGATATAGCACTGACATCTTCTGCAGTACATTACAGAGTACATAGTCATGTTGCTGACTGTCCTCAGAGTAGCTCAATCTAATCCTACCATAGTCCTAGTCTAATGTCTTACCATATTAGTATGTATTGATATAGCACTGACATCTTCTGCAGCACATTACAAAGTACAGAACCACATGTCACAGACTGTCCTAAGTCAATGTAATCACCCTTATCTTGTGATGATTAACCTTAACATCATACTTAATGTTATCCCTTTTCCCATAAATCTATTCTCAAATTTGTAGCACCCAAGATTTTTTAGCTTTTAGGCCATGTTCAGTGGCCCTTGCGTTCCCTGTAACAGCAGGAACTCGACAGATGGGGACAGTGGTGCCGCACGTTATGCTAGTATCATGTTGGGTACAGTGAAGTATATAGTCAATGAAAAGTATGCTTCACTGTTCCTGTTATCGTTCGCGTTTAGTAGTAACATGCAGTATGTTAGCGTCACAACCCATTATACCGCAATGTACCTGCTGCAATCTGAATATAGGTGGTGCCTACACCGCACCACAACACACCACTCTGAATGTGGCCTTAATCACTAGCTGCTTTTATGTTACGTTTGCCTAACTTCAGAAATGCCTGATCTATGAGTACCCCTAACCACCCCCTTCCCCATGTCGGATAACCCTATCTTAACCCCACTGTAGTCATGGGGCGGCTGGAGATAGTGAGCCTAGTGCAGTAAAAAATACAAATCCGGCCCTGTCACTCACACAAACCAATGTCTTTATTTTTAATAATACTGTGGAGATGCCAAGTTTGTTTAGGAATCCACTTACTTTATAGTTTTACCCACTTGAGGACCAGAGGTTTATACCCCCCTAGTGACCAGGCCATTTGTTACAATTCAGCACTTCACAGCTTTAACAGTTTATTGCTCGGTCATACAACTTACTACCCAAATGAATTTTACCTCCTTTTCTTCCCTCTAATAGAGCTTTCTTTTGGTGGTCTCTGATTGCTGCTTCAATCTTTAATTTTTTTATTATTATCAAAAGATTATTGGTTTTTTAAAAAAAAAATCCCAATTTTTATTTTC